>NC_133655.1:57963905-58089384 GCF_009905375.1 Apium graveolens
GCTCCTTTCCAATAATTCGTTCTGTATTGCAATCTCAAACAGCTTTTCGGTACCGGCTCCGGTTACCTTCACTACTATTTCCAAAATCTCTTATAAACTCTCCCAAAGACATTATCATCTTGAGTATCTCCTTTTTACTAAGGGCATCAGCCACCACATTGGCTTTCCCCGAATGATAAAGAATCTCCCAATCATTATTCTTGATTTGCTCTAACTGCCTCCTCTGGCATATGTTGAGTTCTTTCTACGGGAAAATGTACTAGAGCACTTATGGCTTAGGTAAATCTCGCACTTCTCTCCATACAAGTAGTGCCTCCAATATTTAGGGCAAAACTATTGCCACGAGCCCAAGCTCATGGGTGGGGATATCGAATTTCATATTACCTTAATTGTCTTGACGTGTACGCGATTACCTTACCGTGCTGCATAAGCACGCACCCTAAGCCCTTGTGCGAAGCGTCACTACACTTCACAAAATCTCCTTTTCCATCCGGCAACGCCAGCATAGGGGCCGTCACCAACCTTTGCTTCAGTTCTTGAAAGCTGTTCTCGCATTTCTCTGTCCATTCGAACTTCCCAGTCTTACGAGTAAGCCGCGTTAAAGGGGCTACTATCTTTACAAACTTGAACGAACCTCCGGTAATGACCGGCCAATCCTACCTCTGGTAGTCGACCTAACCATGGTCATCAATTCATCAGTGGTCCTTTATCCAATTTTGTCAGGATCCTCCATGGGATCCTCCTCAATAACTATCCCTTCTAGGACAACATCCTCAACCGCTACATCCTCAATATCAACATCATCCGGTCCTGAATTAGGACACTCTATCGGATCCACAATCCGATCTCCAATTAGTAATAAAACATCATCGCGCTGTTGCTCCTCAACCTCAGGGTTCGGAGTCCCGCTACCATATACGATAACGAACTACGCTCCTATCACGATATTTATAAGGGTTCCCATAAGGGTTTTAACTGTCAGTACTACGTTAGGTAGCCCAACTATGAACTTGGCAAGAGTTCTTATTATCTTTGTGAACTTATTATCTTAACATCACATCATCTCTGAGGTTTATAACGCTTAGCTCTGATACCACTTCTGTAACACCCCCAGATCCGGGGTCGGGGATCCGGGTTGTCACGAGTTCCATTTCCCCTAATAACACCCAATCTTAATAATTACTCAACTACTCTGTACTGTGACCCCACAATAAACACACACCACACGTTATAGTCTCAGAGATGAACATCCAAAAAAAAAAATAATAACCGCAAGTCATTTTATTCCACAATTATCTGCCAATACACCTTAAAAGGTTTTCTGAATAAATTTACATTTTCTTTGCCATTATTACAATTCATAAATATACATAAGTCTGGTACATCATAAGTTGAAAACCTAGCCTATTGGTAGTTCCTACCTCAGCTACAGCGACATCCACGCCTACAGGAAACTGCGGAATGTTTCCTATCCGCCTGCGAATTGGGAGCTTAGTCTTGTTCATCTTTTCTATCTGTTGTTGTGTGATGAAAGAAGAAAGCAAGGGTGAGCAGCAAGCCCACCAAAATAATATGTATAATGATTAACAATATATGAGCCTACTCATAATACTCATGAAAGTCTTGGTCAAAAGAAATGAACCAAGTTTGATATCTTAATGCGATGAAGTCGCAAAATATTCAGTATATATACATATATACTTTTCAAAATATTGGAAGTCCTCTTCCATGCATAATATACACAAAGTCCCAATGTATAATTGTATATAAAAAAATATCGTTGCAAGGTGATCTCATATATCTAACCTTGTCTCAACATTTTTCTGAAAATCTTTGTCATTCATAAGACAATTATTAATTAGATATAAGTTTAAAAGATGAAGTTACCAAATACTTCACTACACTTATATCAATTTATAAAGCTACTTGAACTACCATTGTTCAAAGTATAATGAGCTTTCAACAGTTCATCACATAGATGAGACTACAAGACAAGATTTGAATAGATTAAATCTTTAAAATATTATTAAAGGAAATGAAGTTATGACATACTTCATTAAGTTCTGATATATATATATATATATATATCCACATATACATCTTCCTTTATACATTTCCTGAAAACCTCTGTCATGTAAAGTATGAACATAATTGCAATATCCAATAAGTTTGGAAAGGAAAAGAATTTTTTTGGCATAAACCAGATATCTTGCTGATCAGGCAAAGATACCCATAAGTAACGTTTTCTACTAGTAGATGGACGAATTCCCCACTGGTCATCACCCTGGTCGCAATAGGACCTTATGCTGGACTGCCACTCAGCCATTTATGCATTTGATGGACTCCCACTGAGCCACTTACACTATCATGGACGCCCACTGAGCCCATGTTGCTTATGCCGACTCAATAGATGGACTTACTTCCCGAACCTTGGGTAAGTAATCAATTCATTAACCAAAACTACAACCTTGTTGCGAATATAAAATACACCATAGAGCCGGATCCCTTAGATTTTTGAGCGAGTATTCAAGTCCCCTTAAAATGGAAGATCTTAAATATAAAAATGAGTTTTGGGATCCGCTCTAACTTTTAAAAATCATTTTGAAGACTCGAAAACACTTTAAAGAGTGTTTGGAGTAAAGCTGATTTAATGAAGTAAATCAGTCCCCAGAATATTTAGAAAATGACTGAATATTATTATTTAAATAATATTCCCATAAAGAATAATCTTTATAAAAATAATTGAAGTAGAAGTATTAAAACTTATACTTGAAACGAGTATTAAATAACCAAAGATATACTTATACGAAAGTACTATCTTTATTTGAATAATCGAAAATACGTTTGATTATTGACACCTTATTCTTTAATAAAATAAAGAATATATTGCAGTAATAAGCGGAGTCATAATACCTCGAATGAATATTATAAATAATATTCATAAAATAAAGGAGTCATACATCCTCAAATGAATATCCAAGTAATATCCAATAATAATATAAAAGCGTCATAAGCCCTCGAATGAATATTCAAATAATATTCATTTAATAAAATAAAGAAGTCATAAGCCCTCGAATGAATATTCATAATAATATTCATTAAATAAAATAAAGTTATCGAATAAACTTTATTCGATTAATAGTTTTGAAAACTATAACCATATATATATATAAATATATATATAAAATCTACTCGGGATTCTCGACTCCCGGTTTTAGAAAATGTTTTCACCTTTTGGGTCCTTATAATAAGGGTATATGCAAATTACCGCTATCCTCTAGCATAGGTATTATCAACTGAATCAACAGATATATATGGAAAGAATACGAAACAGGCATGCATATATATATACCATAGCAGCATGCTTCAATATATTGCAACATTTTCTAATTAACCAACATGCATCTATCGTAAGATAATGCAAATACATATATTCATCACAACAACAGTTATAACGGGTAGAAAACTTGCCTGAGCGACTGGGGGTTACGAATGGCTCGGGACGAGTCTGGTAACCTATAAGCAACAAGTAAGTTGGAATTAAATGAAAGTCACTTGTAAATCTATACTCTAACCAACTCAGACTCTAACGCTCGTTTTGCGCTCGCTGGTTCTCTTAAGTCACTCGAGTACCCTCGGCTCCACCATTTTTAATAATTTAACCTTTACGAGTTTTAAGGCGATTCCTTCGCGAGTGTCTTACCAACTGCCTAACACACTTACCATAAATGTTTCATACATTAATTAACCATTTTTGGTCTTTAACCTATGTTTCAAAGTAAGGCGAGGGGAAAAGTTTCGTTCGCGAAACGCCGTTACATGAAACGGTCGTTTCTCCTAAACCGTGCATCGGAATCGAACGAACTACATATCAAAACGAAGCTCGTAACATGAGCTATCTAAACATGGCAATCGTCATAATCTAGCGGGGGTTCTCGGGTCCTAATGTTATGCACAAAAACAGTCTAAAGAAAATCGGACGTTACGACGGCTATGTTTACGCGATTTCCCAATTTTAAACCATTCAAAACCAACCACAATTCAACCTCAAATCAAACACACAACCAACATCCATCCAAACCACATCATAACAGCCCCAACATATCCACATTAACCATTTATACTTATTCCCCACATGAACTAAAAGCTTTACTTAGGTTCTTTAACTAATTATCAAGATTTACAACTCCAACAATACCACAAAACCAACTAATCTCTACAAACTCAACCAAACTTCAAACAATCAAGCATCATGCTTCACATATACTATATCAAACATATTCATTCCTAATTACTCAAAACTAAAGCTAGGGTTTGTAGTTTATACCTTCCTTGGAGAGTGGAAAATCAAGAGAATGGCTTGGAATCACCCTTAAAGTCCTTATCCAAGCTTAATCTAAACAAAACTTCAAGAACACAAATTTTAGTTCTTGAAAAACACTATTCTCCATCTTTTTTCATGATTTATAGAAAAAGATTGGCTTAGAATTAGAAGCTTAAACTTATAGGAAGTATGTAACTATCCATGGGGAAGCTTAGATAATTACCTTGCTAAATAGTAAGTGGTGGAGCTTGGATCTTCATTTTTTAAGAAAAGGGTCGAGAGCATGAAGAAGAAGAAGAGAGATTTTTGTGTTTTGTTTGGTGAAATGAAATGTTTTGGCTTGGTTGGTTGCTTTTTGTGTTGTTTTTGGTTAATTACTTAATTAACCTTGATTTTGTGTGGTTATAATTCAACCACACTTCCTTCCCTTCTATGTCATGCTTTTGTCATCCTCATGATGTCATCCTCCCCTCCTTGTCCTCTTCTCATTGGTTGGGTGACATCACTCTCTCTAATCCCTTTGATTAACTTCCTAATTGTTTGCCTAATGACCGCTGATCTGTTATACGGTTCGCTTAACTTTCGTTTTCGTTTATCGTTTGAGGGATCATACCCGGGATCTTATTACTTAGATTCCCTTAACCTTTCTCAATACATTATATTCCTTTTTATGATCCTCTATTATGATCCTTTAATTTAAATCCTTTTATCCTGTTACCTTATACTCAATTCTTTCCGTATCTAGTGTATTTCTGGGAAAAACCAAAGTGTTCGGATTTGGATTCTGACGATCTTTACATACACTTATATCCCATATAAAGTACTAATAAAATCTCAGAATATCCATATCAGAACCCCTACATAGTGTGGCATGAAAAGTTTTCTCATTCAGCAAAAACACTATTCATAAGGGTTTCAAAATTTCCCGAAAATTGGGGTTATTACACCGGATTTAGGGGTGTTACACAGACTTTGTGGAGAAAGCTGGCCCAGGACTTTCTTATGGAGATGGCAACATTGGAAAGACTCTGGGATATGGCAATATCAATCTTGGGAATGTCATAATTGAAACAGTAGCTCTTATCTCAGGACTTAAACACAATCTGCTAAGTGTGAGTCAAATCTGTGACAGAGGTTATCATGTGGATTTCTTTGAAGAACACTGTGAAGTTTTAAGTAATTCTACAGGTAAAGTGGTTCTGAAAGGTTACATACTTGGTAACATATATGAAGCCAGACTTTCAACAAATTCTGATGGTTCTGCAATATGTCTGTTAAGCACAACATCAATTGAAGAAAGCTGGAATTGGCACAAGAGACTCTCTCATTTAAATTTTAACAACATAAATGAGCTAGTAAAGAAAGATCTTGTGAGAGGACTTCCAAAATTAATATTTGCTCCTAATGGTTTTTGTGACTCATGTCAAAAGGTAAAACAAAGAAAATCTTCATTCAAGAGCAAAACTGAATCCTCAATTCTTGAGCCTTCTCACTTACTGCATGTTGATCTATTTGGTCCAGTCAATGTCATGTCTATTGCAAAGAAGAAATATGCTATGGTTATAGTGGATGAGTTCACAAGATACACTTGGGTGTATTTCTTGCACATGAAGAATGAAACTGCATCTACTCTAACTGATCATGTCAGACATCTGGATAAGTTAGTTAAAGATTCTGGTAAAATAATAAGAAGTGATAATGGCACTGAGTTCAAGAATTCAATCATGGAAGAGTTCTGCAAAGAGCAAAAAATAAAACAGGAATTTTCTGCACCTGGAACTCTATAGCAGAATGGAGTTGTAGAAAAAAAGAACAGGATTCTTATTGAAGCTGCACGAACAATGCTTGATGAAGCAAAGCTACCAACCTAGTTTTGGGCTGAAGCTGTGCAGACTGCTTGTTTTATACAGAATGCTACACTCATAAACAAGCATGGAAAAACACCATATGAGATGGTGAAGAAAAAGAAGCCAAAAGCCTTCAGAGTCTACAATTTAAGAACAAGGGTTGTCATGGAATCTATCAATGTATCTTTTGATGATAAAAAGATTACTGGACTTGAAGATTTCAATGATCATGATCAGCTGAGATTCGAAAATGAAGATGTAAATTTTGATTCTGTAAATTTTGATGACCTAAATCCTGATCCTGTAAGTTCTGACGGGTTAAATTCTGATATCATTGAAACTGTGGTAACTGCTCCAAAGGAAAATGCACCTGTTCAGGGGGAGCAAGCTGATGATCATACCACATCTCAAGACTCTCAAGAAGCATCAGAATCAGTCACTAGCTCTTCAAATTCTGTTTCATCAAGTTGTGATGAGCCAAATTTTGGAAACTCTAATTCTTCAATTCCTGAAGGATCCAACTCAAATTCTGGAATCTTAGAGAGCATAACTTCAGGGGCAGCATCAGAAAATGCTGATGGAGACAGCATGGATCATGAGGGAGGATCCAGTTCTAGAGATCAACTTCCATCTGTAAGGAAGTGGACTAAATCACACACACCTGACTTAATAATTGGAGATCCTGAAGCAGGTGTCAGAACTAGAACAACAACAACAAATGAATGTCTCTATTGTTCCTTTCTATCTCATACTGAACCAAAGAAAGTGGAAGAAGCTCTTCAAGATGCTGATTGGGTGCAAGCAATGCAGGAAGAGTTAAATGAATTTGAAAGAAATAAAGTCTGGACCCTAGTACCAATACCAAAGGACATATCAATTGTTGGTACAAAATGGGTGTTCAGAAATAAAATTGACAATGATGGCATAATTACAAGAAACAAAGCAAGGTTGTTTTCTAAAGGTTACTCTCAACAAAAGGGTATTGACTATGATGAAACATTTGCTCCAGTTGCTAGATTGGAAGCCATAAGAATCTTTTTGGATTATGCTGCTCACAAGAAGTTTAAAGTCTTTCAAATGGATGTGAAAAGTGCTTTTCTCAATGGAGATTTGGAAGAAAAGGTATATGTTGAACTAACTACAGGCTTTATAGATCCAAAATTTCCAAATCATGTCTACAGGCTTGACAAAGCACTTTATGGCCTTAAGCAAGCTCCTAGAGCATGGTATGAGACTCTGGCTCAATTCCTTCTGGAAAGTGGATTTCACAGAGGCACAATTGACAAGACTTTATTCTACCTCAACCATGAAAAGGACTTACTTTTGGTACAAATATATGTTGATGATATCATCTTTGGCTCAACAAATACAAAACTTTGTGAAAGATTTTCCAAGTTAATGCAGTCAAGATATCAAATGAGTATGATGGGAGAGTTGAGTTGTTTTCTGGGACTTCAAGTCAAACAAACTGAAGAAGGTACTTTTATCAGTCAATCCAAGTACACCAGAAATCTACTCAAGAAATTTGGAATGCAAGACAGTTCTACTACATCAACTCCCATGGCCACTGCCATCAAGTTAGATAAAGATACTGGAGCATCAGTAGATATTACTAAGTATAGAGGTATAATTGGCTCTTCACTCTATTTAACTGCAAGTAGACTAGATATCATGTATGCTACCTGTCTTTGTGCAAGATTTTAGGCTGATCCAAGAGAACCTCATCTAATTACTGTGAAAAGAATTTTCAAGAGCTCAAGGGTACAACTGATCTAGGATTGTGGTATCCTACGAAATCAAATTTTAAGCTAATAGGTTACTCAGATGCAGATTTTGCAGTATGAAAAATAGACAGGAAAAGCACTAGTGGAAGCTGCCAATTTCTTGAAGGCAGATTGGCTTCTTGGTTTAGCAAGAAACATAAATTAATTTCCACATCAACTGCAGAAGCAGAATATATTGATGTAGGAAGCTATTGTGCACATATTCTTTGGATAAAGAATCAGTTACTGGACTATGGGTTAGAATTTTCAAAAATACCTATCTACTGTGATAATCAAAGTGCTATTACTATGACAGGAAATCCAGTTCAACACTCAATGACAAAGCACATTAGCATAAGGTACCATTTCATAAGGGAACATGTTATGTAAGGTACAGTAGAATTGCATTTTGTTCCAACAGATCAACAACTAGCAGATATCTTCATAAAACCACTATGTGAAGCTACTTTTACAATACTGGTAAATGAACTTGGAATGGTTTCAGGTTCTTTCTAAAAATCTGTTTAGTTTTTGTTCTCATACATCAGACTTTATGATCAGTGTATACAGATTTTCCTATCTCAATGTAATTTGTGCTTAAATTGTAACATATTAAACACTACTTATTATCTGATGTGATTCTATAAACTCAAAAAGGGTTTTGAATATTCTGTGACTATTCAATCCAATGAGGATTATCTTGTTAGATGCTGACTTAGTAGTCTTTAACAAACTATGTATCCCATGCTTGAATTAGTTATTTATGTGGAAATCAATAACACAAGCAAATTCTGATTTTGATCTTAGTCAAATTTACTTCCTATATCTTATTACTAAGTCACAAACTAGATTATTGCTTCTTATCTGTCAAATTTTGATGTAGTAAATCTTAAGGATGAACTACATGCTTGATAAGCCTCACTTATCTGAAGAAAATAAAAGAAAAGAAAAAATTAAAATCAGGTACTCCTTTGAGATCTAGAGTAATTTATGTGAAAGGGAAGATCCAAGTGCATTGCTGGTATTACTTTATATGCATTAGAAAAGCAAATTAATTTTTCTTGGTGACTTTTCACATTCCCTGATTACTGAAGAAATATTCCGATAATAGCATTAGTTCTGATGGTAGTTGTAACTCATTTACACTAAGAAGCCCTTGTCAAAAGAATTTCAAAAGATGCATAAAATAAGCACAAAAAGTTGAGGTGGATTCTTGCATAACTTTATTCTACAGTATAATTCACAATTCAAGACAGATCTTAAGCATTTTTCATAGTTATGCCTTATTTCTAAGATATACTGAAGTTTATTAGACTTTAATCTTCATCTAATCATTTTCACATACACACACTATCACTCCATATGAATGATGAAAATTACTGTGGTGGTTAAGTTGTTTCTGATAAACAGTTAAGTATTATTTGCATAAATTGTGAGGACAAGTTCTGATTATGTTCTGATGATTAAACTCTGAAGAAACTAGTCAGTATTTGTGTGAAGAAACACTGAAACAGTCATTCACTTTTTGAGTACAGAAGCCATGTTCTGATGACCGTTAAATTCTGATAATAGTCAAGTTCTGATGCAAATCCTGATGCTTGCGTGGCATTATTTATTTACCTGACTTATTTTTGGTATTTACTGTAAGGGTTATATTTCTCAGAAAAATAATTAGGTGAGATAAAAACAGTCATAATCATTTTTTAGTGGGTTGCGTGTTGGTTTTGGTATGTGCAGGTGTACAATAATTACTGCATGTTTACCGTGCCCACTATTTATGTTTTAACTGATTACACGCTGCCAAGTGTAAAGCTGCCGGTTCTAATTCACAAAAAGAGACGTTTCCATGTGCAGAGTATAAATATCAGAGATAAAAGATTATACAATCTTTTACCCACTCTTTTACTCGATTCTCTCTCTCTCTCTCTCTCTTATTTTCTTACTCTCTCTTATTTTCTGACGTTCTCTTACAGGCATTTTATCAAACACTTTGCAAACACAAAATTTGCACTTGATTTTTCAACAGAAATGGCACCAAAGGATGTTATTTTTAATGGAGCTAAGTTTGTCCCAAACAACTACTCTGCTATCTTGAACAAGGATGAAGCTCCTTCAGAACTTCACTTTGTTCAGGATTTATTGGCTCACAGTGAGATTGGGTATGCTCTGACCCAACCTCAAGCAATCTCTTGTAAACAAGT
Organism: Apium graveolens; assembly: GCF_009905375.1. NCBI lineage: Eukaryota > Viridiplantae > Streptophyta > Magnoliopsida > Apiales > Apiaceae > Apium > Apium graveolens. The sequence continues at coordinate 57,974,041 of NC_133655.1, forward strand.
GTTGGAGTTCTGGAAGACTGGAATCTATGATGATGGAGGTGAAACTGGATCTCCAAGCATCATCTTATCATCAGGAGAAGATGTGTATATGGTAACTGTTACTACAGTGAGGCAGGCTCTTCATCTACCTGAATACTGTATTTACAACTCAACACCTGGAGAATCTGTTCTTCAGAACATGATGGCAAGCTTGGGATATGAGAAAAACTTGTCCAAGCTAGAACAGTTGAAGAGGCCTTACATCCGGAGGGAATGGAGCTTCTTCTTTGATTGCATCACAAAGCCTTTCGCTAACAAATGCTCCAATTTCGATGCCATTCCGATCATGAGTCAACAAATAGGGTATGCACTTCTTAATCAGACTCATTTTGATTATGCATCTGCTGTGTTAGGCTATATTGGTGACAAAATGAAGGAAGATGCAAATGTAGTATATTTTGCTAGGTTCTATCAATTAATTTATAGTTATTGTTGTCCTCATAAGCCACAAGTGTTCAGTGACCTAATGGAACCTTTAAAGTTACATAAAAGGGCATTTACTGACTTATTATCTGCTGATAACAAGAAGGGAGTACTAAGACCTCTCCAAATACCCCAATCTGTCAAATAGTTCTTAGTCAACATAATCCCAGGCACTTACACAACCATATTCCCTGATGTAGCACCATCACAACCATCCACTACTCAACAACCACAGTCTACCTCACAACCACCAACATCAGCACCTGTTGTCAGCACTTCACTGTCCAGACCGAAATCCAAAACCAAACCAACCTCTGGTACTTCTCAAAAGGTGTTAGTTGTAAAATCTGACACATCTTCCAGACCCAAAACCTTAAGAGCTAAATCTGTTCCTCAATCTCCACCAAGGAGAAAGAGAAGGCTGATTCTGAGAGATGAATCAGATGAGGAAGAACAGGTCCAGGTTCCTGCATCAGAACATGTGACAAAAGAAGCTGAAGAGTCAACTCTTCAGAAGGAGAAAGCAGCTGATGCTTCTGGCATTCAGAAAAGAAAGAGGTCTTCAAATTCTGATACAAATCATGTCACCCCTCCATCTAGAAAATAAAAATTGAGGAAGATGAGAGCAGGTGTGCATATTGCACAAACTCAATCTGAGGATGCTGAAGATGCTGAGGATGCTGAGGAAGGGGATCAGGAATCTCTGATCTCATCAGAACCTATTGTGATTGAAGCCCTGCCAGCAGCTGAAGAAGTTCTGATTCAGGAATCTGAAATTCCTGAAGTCCACATATCAGAACCTGTACAAGAATCTGTGATTTCTCCACCTCACTCTCCAATCAAAGCTACAGATGATGTTGAAGAACAAGAGACAAGTCCTAAAATAGATATTCATAATTTGAATATACCTACTGTTCTATATCTGGAAGCTCCAACTACAAAATAGCCAACTCCTGTTACTTCTCCAATTTTACAGGCTGAGATACCAACAACACCAATTCTTGATCTTGGAACTGAAGATCATAATTTAGACAAAGCTGCAAGTGCTTCAGAGTCTCCTACAGCCACACACACCTTGGTGTTATCTGAAGATGAGGAGATTCTAGCAAGTTCTGGATAGTCAGCTCCAGTAAACACTCTAGTGCCTACAGGAAAGAAGGCATTATTCCAGTTTGAGGAAGAGGTTGCTCCAGTTCCATGGGAGGAAACCTTTAGAGGGGCTGAGTGGATGCATAAATGGAATGATACTGATTTTATTCCTGACCCGTATGTTCTGACAGAACATGTTTCAAAAGCTGATGAGTTACTGACAAGTTCTGACTTCAAGCATCAACTAAAGGTCACTGCTCTCAGTACAAGAACTCTACAAGGTCAACTCTCCAAGACTCATGTAAAGGTTGATAAACTTCAGGAAACAACTGATAAGCAGCAGGCCCAACTGGATGAGGTATTACAAAATCAAGCTGCTTAACAGACTCAGTTAAATGAGATCCAATCTTCAGTGGAACTCCTTCTTTCTCTACTCTTGACAGATGATGGCAAAAAGGGGGAGATGGTAATTAAGTCCAAATGCACACCAAGCCAAACACTGAAGAAAAAGGATGATCATGGAGATGACCAGGGAAACTCTGAAAAGAGTAGAGGTCAAAGTCAAGGGAAGCAGCTGAGCAAAATTCCCACTCAACAGACAAGTTATCATCAGAGAATGTCTGGTAGCAAGAACTCTGATATATCTGCTATGTAAGGGAGGAATAAGGAAGGAAAGAAACCAATAGATTAGGATGTTCCTTTGTTGATCACAAATGTTGATACTTCAAATGCTGATGATCAAGTTCTGACAACTACTTCTGATGTGATAGTCCAAGTTGGAAGCCAAGAGTCACAGAAGTTTTTGCAGACTTTGAAATTCAAAGGAAAGAAATCAACATTCTTCTACAAAGATCCCAAAATTGAATCTGTTGATGAAGAATTGGCCAAGAGACTATTCCTTAAGGATAATCCATGAGTGGATTTAGAGGAATTAAGAGAAGAAAAAGCTAAATTTGCTCCTGAGAAGAGCAAACCCAAGTCAAAAGCTTCTGATGCTAAAAAGCCATCAAGGCCAAAAGAAAAGGGGATTGTGATAAGAGAAAGATCTGCCACAGAGATTCCTAGATCAAGGACTAGATCTCAAACTACTACTGATCCCAAAGAAAAGGGAAAAGGAAAAGTTGGGGAGACAGTCAAGAAACAGAAGATGAAGATTCCTCAAATTCTGATGGATCCTATGTGCAAGATGGTTCAAGTCTTTGATGATGCTGCTGCTAAAGATGATATAGTTGAAACTCTGAAGAGAAAGAGGATGACAGAATAATCTAAGACAACCTCTGACATAGCTCAGGTTGTTCAGAGTGAAGAAGTTCAGAAGTTGATAAATCCTAAAGATATTTCAGAACAGCAAGCTACAGATGAAACTGCAAATCCTGACCAATTCATCAAGACATCAACCTCTAACACTACTCAAGTTGATATAGACAGCTTAACATTAGAAGACAAGAAGAAGGTGTTATGGAACAAGTCTATTCCAGTTCAGCCTAAGACAAATCAGATGTTGAATCAACTTGCAGCATTTGGGGTAAAAGCCAAGCAAGCTAGAGACACTTCTGGATTACGTTCTGATAGAGAAAAATTCCAGACTGGGATAGCAGTTGATATTAGAGATCCATTCACATTGACTGACAAGCCATATGAAGAGATCACACAGAAGCACCTTGACAAAGTGCTTTCTACTTAAGTAGTGATGGATACTCATGATGGTTATGAAGAAAAAGAGAAATTAATCTTATTTCTGATTGATGGAAGAACTTATAGATTATCTGACTCTGATGTGCTGAAGAAATCTGGCAAAGAGCTCCAATATATTCATTATCTACTGGAGGTAAATTCTGATGTTACCAGGAAATGGTCAGAATATATTCTGAAGACAATAAGAGATATATCAGAATTTATGGTACAAGAATGACAAAGTATACTCCAATGATGACTGAGGATGATGGAAGAAAAATTCCTATGAGGAAGAATTCTGCTAAGGTATAAGTAATTCTGAAAGGAAGATGCTTATGCTATAATAAAGATTCCACACACCCAAGGGTAATCAGACTAGGAGATGGACTTGAAAGAAATCCAATTTCTGCACTCATAGCTGCCATATATCAGATTGGTGATACTGAGGATGAAGAACTGCAGCAAGTCAAACCTCAGTTACTTGAAGTTAAAAGAAATGCAGAGACCAAGCTGGTATCAGACTTTGGAAGGAATCATTATGGATTTAGGCTGATTCAGTGAATTTAGTAAAAGCTGCATGGACTATAAGTTGTATTTAGTTGTACATATAAACTCTCATTGCATTTGTACTTAAATGATTTTGACATCATCAAATCTATAAACTTGTATATTTTTATATTTACAAGTTGGGGGAGATTGTTAGATATATTTGTGATGTCATGTCTAATCTGATTTGTTTAGTTTCAAAACTTACCATCAGAAGTTAACTGGAAATCAGAACTTACTGAAGACAGGAAGTTATCAGAACTTAAGCCATCAGGACTTACATCAGAACTTAAGTGTGGATACACTTCAGGGATGAAAAGTAGCTGATTTACAGGAGAGGATCTGGATTAAACAAAAGAAGATATGCTTGGAGAGTTGTACAACTAAAGGACTATAGTGGATAATCTCTGATTGATGTATTTTAGGAAACAGAATTAACATATCAATTAGGAGATATCTTGTAACTGTGTAGTATATAAACACAGATTAGGGTTTACACTATATGTGTTATCATTCATGAGAATATTATTCATTGTAACCCTAGAAGCTCTTAGTGATATCATACATCAATGAGAGAGTAGATTAAACCTACTGTAACAGAGTTTGATATATTGAATAAACTTGTTTTCTATTACATACTTGTCTTTATAATCAAATTGATTGTAGATACTATATTCAATCCCCTTCTATAGTATCATTGAGGCCTAACATACCTAACAATATAAAGCACACCACATACATTAACAAATGCATCACATGAATATGAAACTAATGTTCCTCCCGTTGAATAACCTATTCCTCAAGATGCTAGACATGTTCCTCAAACTAGCAAGATTAGTTCTAATACTGTAAAAGAATTCTATTCTAGTTGGTACTAGAGGAGTAATCTAAGGTACTGTATTGAACACAAAGAAATCTTAGGAAAAGGTTAAAAAACACTACTCTACTCTTGGAATTCAGCCAAAGTCCTTCAAAACCAATAAGAATGCAAGTACCACTACCTATGAAGTATCCAGGCCATAAGGAGGGAAATACAGTCCAAGCTTAAGGATAATTCAGTTTGGAATATATAATGACAAGACTACTTAGGTGTTTGACTTTTGTTCAAAATCTTCTTTTGGAAACTGTTAATGAGTTTGGATGAATTTATTACTTGTTGTTTGGTATTTGCAAACACCATTTTAGTTTGTGTTATTGTTAAGAAAATGCTCAGTTTAGACAATGCATTTTGCAGTAATCTTGTTATCCATTTTGTAGTTTAAGCTTGGTTTATCCATCTTTTTCTTTTTGTATTAATACTATTATTGATATGAGGGGTATATCAATGATAAATGAACAATATATATGTAGCCAAACCAACACTTCTAACAACTACACCAATACCGTTAAATAGATGTTCACATAAAATTGTTCAGACAAAATAAACACTTGCAAATATTATCGATGATATTAAGACATACTAGCGTGACAAAATAAAGGCTAAACAACCATAAACAACATTATAACCAAAACAGACTAACCACTCATCTACTCGTCAACTGAGTTGTATCTTTCTCCCGATTCACTGTGTCTTCTGGAATTTACTGAAGCACCAGGCTCATCAAGAGGGAGAAAAAGGATGAACAAATCAAAGACTATAATTTATTGCTTTTTTTCATTTTTATTTACCTTAGTTTCGTGCCTTGCTACCATTTGATACATCCTATGCTTCAGCTTGACGAGTGCCCCAACTTTACTTTGTTGCATTTCTTCAATCGCCTCCACTGCTTGAGGTCCTAGTGGTGGGTCGATCCACTTGTGAAACCCACAATTTTCATCTCCACATTCCCTAAAATCAAATTAAAATGACTATTAAGTCAAAATCAAAGTCAATTTCAGTAAAATTAAATGTAAATTTACTTTTGACATTAAAACTTCCACTTTTGTTTATGATGATTGGTGTATGATGATTAGTGTGTAATAGGTCTATTCATGAGTCGAGCCGAGTTTTTACCAAATTGAGGAAAAATTTATTTTTTTCCGACGAATCGAGCCGAGCTTTCTTATCCAACAAAAATCTGTGTTAGAGCTCGAGCTAGTTACCTAACGAGCCAAACACGAGTTGTTAACAAACAAAAACGAGCCTAGCCGGAATAAAAATTCTGGTCATATCATTAGTTGATTGTTAAAATAGAAAAACAAATAAATTTATTTATTCTGAAACTTCTCACATTTAGCTAATATATATACATATATGTGTATATATTTTAGCGACTTGATTATACTTGATTACAATACCTTGCTTGGCTAATGTGTGCCTTGGGTGCCCCTTTGTTTTGTTGACTATACTTCGACATACCGGTGTTGTTTCGCTGTTGATCACCGGCAGCAACACACCGTCGTTCGATGATTCCAATCTAAAATATGAAAAATGTTATTTATCATTAAATCTAATTATAACTTTTGGTGTTGTTCAGATATTGTTATTGTGTAGTTTACTCTTCAGATATATTGATCTTGTTGTTTCAAACATAGGTTTTATTTTGCTTGCTAAGCAATTCATTAGCTCATACTTGTTTATTACTCTGATGTTTTAGATAGGCAAGAACAGGTCTATCCTTCACGTTGAGAAGGATAACATGTGATCGATCCAGTTGCATACTATAACATGTGATGTTTTAGGTAATTCATGTTCCATATTATAACATGTGATTGATCCACTTGCATGTAGGGATCATATTTATTATTTTACTCCATTGTGCATATTAAATTATTGTCTATCAGTAACTGACTTCCAAATCTAGACCCCGGATTTGGAGCACATCACAGATTCATTATTAACCAAATAAATATTTAAATAAATTTATTAGATCAAATCATTTAATAAACAAATAAATTTAAATTTTTAGGGCCACTATTTTTCTTATGGGCATAAAAAGTCTCAGTGATGGCACTATGGATGAGTAGTATATCTTGGAGAATTTTGATATAATGTAATGTACTTCCTTGTTTTCTATTCTTCAATCTTCAGTCTCAAAATAATTGTTCATATCCAAAGAAAATGCAGTAGTGATGATAATTAAGAATAAACAAACTTCATCTCTCTAAAACACAACATTCAACCTTTATATATCAGTATGTTACATTGTAATATATAAAGCGAAAAATGTAACTAACTTATCTAACAGAATTACCATATGAAATCACTAAAATTCCCCTAATATTGCTACTGAATTTATTGTTGTACCCTTTTCTGTTGTCTTCTATCAACTAAACTTCCCTGTACTCCCCCTATAACTTGGTGGGAAGACCAGCGGATATAGTAGGAAGCACACCAAGTTTGCTCATGAGATTGGCATTCTGAGAAGAAGTTAGAAGCTTTGTAAACATGTATGCTAAATGTGCATATAATGTAACATGTTGACTGAAAATATTATCAGCAACTACTTTGTCATGTATTAAATGACAATCAATTTTCACTTGTTTAGTATGCTCGTGCAAGACAGGATTAGGCCGATTGGCCGAGATTGCTAAAGTAGATTTTTTTTATGGAAATTAAGCATAGTTGATGGAAAGTCATGAAGGCACATGTATATAAGTAAAGCACTCAAACAAGTAATTTCACACCTAGAAAGGGCCATTATACAATACTCGGCCTCAACACTAGATCGAGCAACCACTAATTGTTTCTTGGTTTTCCAAAAAATAGGTGATGCTCCCAATAGAATACAGTAACCAGATGTTAATTTTCAAAAAAAAAACCACAGCTAGCCCAATCAGAATCGTAGTATGTTGTAAGTTGTGATGCAGATTTGCTCGAGAGAAGAATCCTTTGACCCGGGTTACCAGTAAAATACCTCAAAAGCTTTTTAGCTGCTTGATTTAATTAGAGGTAGGAGCTTGCATTTATTATATGAGAAAATGAACTGGGTACACAATTTCATGATGAGTTACTATAAGGTAAATAAATTTACCCATGAGACGTTGATAGGGTTCTTGATCCAGTAAGGCATGTCTTCATCATGACTAAGTTTAACTTTGGTTTCCATAGGCAGCTTACTAGATTTGACACCCACCATATGATATAACTTAAGTAAGTCCGGGACATAATTTTTTCAGGTAAATGAAAAACCATTTGAAGACCTATGAACCTCAAGGCCAAAAAAATAATTGAAATTGTTGTTAGGTATATGACGTGTGTATACCATCATAACAAGACTACTCAAGTTAGAATGTTTACTTTACATAACCAAATGGAGTCTACCATTTGGATTAGTGATAGGTTTCTATGTACTTATCTTGATTATCTTTTAGACAACTTATAATGAAATGGAGCTTAGAGATTCTCATCTAATAGTCTTGTGCATAATAGGTAGAGAATATATTAATTTGGTAGATGTTTAAATGAAGATTGTTCAAGCAGAAAATTGAAGATAGAAGACCAATAAAGTTACAGAAATCCTCTAATTTCAATAATTGTGAAATCTAGAAGAAATATATTGTGAAGTCTACAAAAGCTATATAGTAAAGTACAGTTTACAGCCATATCGTAAAGTTGAAGTTTGGCTTATGTCGAGAAGTCCAAACTTGTTCCAAATCGTGAAGTCTAAATCTGTACAACACCGAGAAGTCAAGAAAGATGTTATATCGTGAAGTGTAGAATTGTGCTATATGGAGAAGTCCAAAGTAAATTGGATAGCATAGCCAAATTAAACGGAGTTCTCGATATCTTCACTCTTTCTCGTCAAAAGAAGACAAACGAAGGTATAAATTATCATAAATGAAGAAATAGATCATTGCAACATATTATGCATGGTGGTGGTCCATGGACATGTGTTAAGCCTACAACTAAATATGGAAAGAAAGAAAATGAAGCATGTGAAAAAAGATCGGGAGCGAATAATGGAATAGATTGTTCCTAAAAAACCTACTACATGTCCCTTAGCAGGATATGATTGCTTATTGTAAATGGGTGTGCATACTGACTAATACAATGTTGTATTTATATTGTGCACATCTCATCTTTAGCTGTGCGAAACATTGACCAAAAACATCTTGTAATATTTTCTCTCTCTATAAGCCAACTTGTTGTTGATAAGTGGAATTTATATCCACTTAGAACGTTTCATAGAGGCTCGAATTGGTGATTTCTACTCAAGTTATTTATGTTTTTAATGTGTTTTTGTAGTGTTTTGTATTTCAGGGTATATTTTGAAGAAGGAATAGATTTTACATTATTTCTATGCTAAAAGGGTGTTAGAATGGAGCCTCAGGAGTTAGCACTAAAGAAACAAGCAATTGAAGTCAAGGAAACAAGAAAAATAAGAATTTCAAGAAGGTCAGGGCGGCCGCGCTAGTCTTGAGAGCGGCCGCGTCCATTTGTAAGAAAGCGAGCAGGCCCGCGCTCGTATGCGGGGCGGCCGTGCTGGGTCGGGATTGCAGAATTCTGATTGCAATATAATAATGATTTTTCCAACTCCAGATCATATTGTGATTATATATAAAGCCTTTTGAAGATGTTTTTAATAACAACGAGAAGAAGGAGAGAGCAGTAAGAAGACCTAATAGCAAATACAACGAAGGAGAAGAAGATCTTTTTTTTACTTGTGATTCTTTGCTTAAGTTGTAACGTTAGATGGTTGTTTTCTTATTCGTTTGAACCTTATAATCTTGTTAACGTACTTTTGATTATTATTCAGTTTATAAAGATCTAGTTTTTATACCATGCTTTTACTGGAACCCATTGTGATGATGGGTTCGGTTATGAACTAATCGTTATCATGGGGTTCTAACTGATTTACTCATGGATTTATATAGTTAATTATTTCAATATCTTGGTATGTGGTGATTGATTGATATCCTAGTATTGGTTGTGCTTATTCGTCTTATGTGCATAGCTAACATATAAGATAGCGTGTTAATCTCTCTTTCCCAAACAATGCAACAAGAATTACAAAAGGGGGGTTGAATGTAACTCTGGCTTCTTTTTCTAATTTTTAAGAATGTTAGGTCACACAACACTGTAGAAGGTGGTTGAATACAGTGTTACAACAATCAAATCAATTTTGAACACAAGTAACAGTAAACAGATATATTCAATATGATAAACTCTGTTACAATGGAACTGTTCTCTCTCAGTGATGAACAAATATCACTAAGAGCTGCTAGGTTACAATGTATAATCTTCTCGATAATGATAACACATATGTGTAAACCCTAAGTCTATTTTTATATAGTACACAGTTACAAGATAACTTCTAATTGATATGGAATATAATTCTGTCTCCTAAAATATATCAATCAGATATCTTCTACAAGTCTTCCAGTCTTCTAACTCTTTCCACGCATATCTTCTTTTGTTTTAGTCTCGATCTTCTACTATAAATCATCTTCCTTCCTTATATGAAAGTCTTCCCGCACTTAAGTTCTGATATGACCTTAATTCTGATATTAAGTTCTGACTTCCAGTAAGTCCTGATTTCAGTAAGTCCTAATATGACCTGTTTGTTAAGATCTGAAAACTAAACATGAATCATATTAGACATGACATCTCAAATATATCTAACAATCTCCCCCAACTTGTAAATTATGCAAAACATACAAGTTAATAGATTTGATGATGTCAAAAACATTTAAGTACAAATGCAAAAAGAGTTTAACTAGATAACTAACTATAACTTACAGTCCTTGTAGCTTTTACCAATCTCACTGAGTCAATCTGAATCTTTAATGATTCTTGACAAAGCTTGATATCAGCTTTTCTTCTTTAATCCTCAGGACTTGAGAGAATGTAGTCTTGACTTGCTTCATCTCTTCATTCTGACTTCCAATCTGATAGATCGCAGTCCTTAAAGCAGAGATATGGTTTCTTTCTAAACCATCATTCAGTCTTATTACCCTAGGATGAGAAGAATCTTCATTATAGCACAGACATTTCTCATTCAGTAACACTTCAAGCTTAGCAGAATCCTTCTTCATTAGAGTTTCACTTCCATCATCTTCAACAATATTAGGAACGAATTCTATAACTCTTGAACCAGAAATTCTTGCTTTATCTCTGGTGGTCATCAATATGAAGTTTGACCATCTCCTGGTAATATCAGACTTTACCTCTAAAAGCTAATGAAAGAATTGAAGTTCTTTCAATGATTTGTTCAACACATCTGATTCTGACATTTGATATGTCCTTCCATCTTCAAGGAATAGAATCAGATTTTCCTTGACATTATGCTTGTCATGAGCATCCAGTACCACTTGAACAGACATAACCTTATCATGATGTTTATGTGTAACATCTTTAAACGGTTTGTCAATCAATAGAAATGGATCTCTAGTAACAACTTCAACTCCTGTTTTAATCTTAGCTTCATCAGAACCTAGTCCATCCCTGTCTCTTGGTTCCCTAGCATTTAACCCAATAGTCATGAAAGTAGACAGCAATTGGCTTTTCTTTGGATCTGATGGTTTGACATTTTTCCACAGAAGTTTCTTTTTATCAGCTACTTCCATTTTTTCTAAATCAACTTGAACACTGTCAGAGGTTGACTTGATGACTTTATCAGAACTTGCTATTTCTGTTATAGCTTGCTGTTCTTCACTCTGAACAACTTGAGCCTTGTCAGAGGTTGTATTTAATTCTTCAGAAATCTTCCTTTTCTTCAGAGTTTGAACATCTTCATCTTCAACAAGTGTGTCATCAGTAACTTGAACCATTTTGCACACTGGTTTTATTAGGATTTGAGAAGTTTTCATCTCCTGTGCCTTGATTGGTTCATCAACTTTTCCTTTCCCTTTGTTTTGGGCTTTGATGCCTCAGTATTTGATTTCTCCTTGATCACAATGCCTTTTACCTTAGGCCTTGGAGGTTTCTCTGTAATAGAAGCTTTTGGCTTTAGATTTCTCTTTTCAGCTTTAAATTTTGCTTTGTCCTCCTTGAGATTTTCCAAATCCATTCCTGGATTATGCTTCAGAAATAATCTTCTAGCAATTTCCTCATCAAGTGTCTGAATCTTGGGATCCTTGTAGTAGACTGTTGTCTGCTTTCCCTTGAGCTTCAGAGTTTGTATGAAATTTTTAGAATCTTGACTTCCACCTTGTATTAGAACATCAGGCTTTGTCATCAGATTTTGCTCATCAGAACTTGATATCAGATTTTGAGTTTCAGTACTTGCTATCGGATTTTGAGTTTGAGCAGCTTCAGAACTTGTCTTCTTTTTAGTAGAAGATTTGCTTGCTTTAGTAATTAGTTTCCTTGAAGAAACCATGTTGCTCTGCTCTTTTCCCTGAACTTGACCTTTACCCTTGCTAGGGTTTCCCTGGCCATCAACTTCATCATCTTTCTTCTTCAGTATTTGATCATTTGAGCATTTGGACTTAACTATCTTCTCCCCCTTTTTGGCATCATCTGATAATAGGAGTGAGAGAAGAAGTTCCACTGAAGATTGAATATCATTCAATTGAGCTTGTTGAGAAGCTTGATTTGCCAGAACCTCATAGATTTGGGCCCGTTGCTTCTCTTGAGATTTCTCAATTGCTTCCACCTTTTCAGAAATAGGTCTAATAAACCTCTTTTTGTCAAGCTTGGTCTTCATTTCTATCTTTTCAGCTTTTTCAAGAAGCTTATCAACCTTTTCTTGAGTTTGTGAGTGTAGAGCTTGAAGGTTCTTGATAGAGAGAGCAGTGATCTTGAGCTGTGTCTTGATATCAGAATTTATCACAAGCTCATCAGCTTTAGCAATATGCTTTGTTAGAACTTTAGAACTTGGAATGAAATCAGTTTCATTCCACTTCTTGGTCCACTCTACTCCTCTATGAGTTTCATCCCAAGGAACAGGTGCAGCTTGCTCAATAAACTTCTTGACCAATGCTTCCTTTCCAAGTACATGAGCTGGAGTATGTACTAAGTCACTGTCTTCAGAACTTGATGAAGACTCATTATCCTCTGATAACACAACAGTGTGTGAGGCTATAGGAGTTTCTGCTTTATCTTCATCTAAATTCTGATCTTAGGTTCTTGATCCAGAATTGGTGTAGATGGTATTTCAACATCAGCATTTAAGATTGGAGAATTAGTTGGAGATGTCTGAGCTGCTGTAGGTGGAGCTTCCAGATAAAGAACATTTGGTATATTCAGATTGTGAATATCTATGTCAGAATTTGTAGCTTGTTCTTCAGCATCATCTTTAGCTTTAATAGGAGAGATAGGAGGTATTGGCACAGTATCTTGAGCTTGAGTAGGGGATGGCAGAGCTTCAATTACAACAGGTTCTGATGAGATCAGAGATTCCTGATCCCCTTCCTCAACTTCAGTTGTATCCTCAAATATAGGCTTAGAATTATACCTCTTTGCCCTCATTTTCTTCAATCTCTTTGCCAATGAAGGAGTTGCTTTAATATTCTCAGCTTCAAAGAATATTAGAGAGAGAGAATAAGAGAGATTAAGAATAAAAAAGTAGGTAAAAGATTAGAAAATCTTTGAACTCCCATATATATATATACTCTCTCCACTCAACAGTCCTTTTTAGAAGGAAACCTGACACTTGTACACCTGTCAACCAATAAATAGTTAAAGCAGACTTAGTGGGCGCGAGAAATAAGCAATAATTAACGTGCACATGCAGTTTTTCAAGACTAACACGTTAACCACTAACCCAAATGATTATGACTATTTTTATCTCACCTAATTATATTCTGATTAAATATGACCATTTCAGTATTTACCACAAATAAGTCAAGTAAAGAATAATGCCATGTAAGCATCAGAGTTTCCATCTGGATTTAATATCAGATCTTGACTATTATCAGATTTTAACAGTCACCAGAATATGGCTTATCAACTCAAAAAGTGAATATTTGTACCTGTGATTCTTCATACAAATACTGACTTGTTTCTTCAGAGTTTAATCATCAGAACTTCCTTCAGAACATGTCCTCAAAATTTATGCAAATGACACTTAACTGTTTGTCAAAAACAACTTAATCACCACAGTAATTTTCATCATTCATATGGCGTGAGAGTGTGTGCATTTAGCAGAATACCAGGTAAAGATGACAAACTTCAGTACATCTTATAAGTAAGGCATAACTAAGAAAAGTGCTTAAAATATGTCATTAATAATGAAGTCTACTATAGGATAAATTTGTGCATGAGTCCACCTCAACTGTTTGTGCTCATTTTATGCATCTTTTGAAATTCCTTTTTACAGTGGCTTCTTAGTGTAAGTGAGTCACAACTGCTTATCAGAATTTATGCTATTATTAGAGTATTTCTCCAGTAATCAGAGAATATGAAAAGTCACCAAGAAAAATTTGTTTGCATTTCTAATGCATATGACTTAACACCAGCAATGCAGTTGGGTCTTCCCTTCCACATATTTACTCTAGATCTCAAAGGAGTACCTGATTTCAATTTTTCTTTTCTTTTCTTTTTCTTCAGATAAGTAAGGCTTATCAGCATTTAGTTCATCCTTAAGATTTACTGACATCAGAATTTGACAAATAAGAAGCAAGAATCTAGTTTGTGACTTAGTAATAAGATAAACAAAGTAAATTTGACTAAGCTCAAAATCAGAATTTGCTTGTGTTAATAAATTTCCACATAAACAACTAATTCAAACATGGGATTTTTATTATGTTAAAGACTACTAGGTCAGCATCTAGCACAGTAATCCTCATTGGATTAAATAGTCACAGAACATTCAAAACACTATCAGAGTATATAGATCCACATCAGATAACAATCAACATTTAATGTATTTCAATTTAAGTACAGATCATATGAAGATCAGACAATCCTTAAACACTGATCATAAAGTCTGATGCATGAGAACAAAAACTAAGCAGATTTAGAGAAGGAAACTGAAACCATTCCAAGTTCATTTTACCAGTCTTGTAAAAGTAGCTTCACATAATGGTTTTGTGAAGATATCTGCTAGTTGTTGATCTGTTGGAACAAAATGCAATTCCACTGTACCTTTCATCACATGTTCCCTTATGAAATGGTACCTAATGTTGATGTGCTTTGTCATTGAGTATTGAACTGGATTACCTGTCATAGCAATAGCACTTTGATTATCACAGTAAATAGGTATTTTAGAAAATTCTAACCCATAATCCAATAACTGATTCTTCATCCAAAAAATCTGTGCACAATAGCTTCCTGCATCAATATATTCTGCTTCTGCAGTTGATATGGAAATTGACTTTTGTTTCTTGCTAAACCAAGAAACCAATCTGCCTTCAAGAAATTTGCAGCTTCCACTAGTGTTTTTTCTGTCTATTTTGCATCCTGCAAAATTTACATCTGAGTAACCTATTAGCTTACAATCTGATTCTCTAGGATACCACAATCCTAGATCAGCTGTACCCTTGAGGTACTTGAAAATTCTTTTCACATCTATTAGATGAGGTTCTCTTGGATCGGCCTGAAATCTTGCACAAAGACAGGTAGCATACATGATATCAGGTCTACTAGCAGTTAAATAGAGTAAAGAGCCAATCATACCTGTGTAGTTAGTAATATCTACTGATGAACCAGTATCTTTATCTAACTTGGTTGCAGTGGCCATTGGAGTGGATGCAGTTGAACTGTCTTGCATTCCAAATTTCTTGAGTAAATTTCTGGTGTACTTGGATTGACAGATAAAAGTACCTTCTTCATTTTGCTTGACTGGAAGTCCCATAAAATAGCTAAGTTGTCCCATTATACTCATTTGATATCTTGACTGCATTAGCTTTACAAACCTTTCACATAGTTTGGCATTTGTAGAACCAAATATGATATCATCAACATATATCTGTACCAAAAGTAAGTCCTTTCCATGGTTGAGTTAGAACATTGTTTTATCAATTGTGCCTTTGTGAAATCTACTTTCCAAAAGAAATTGAGCTAAAGTCTCATACCATGCTCTTGGAGCTTGCTTAAGGCCATAAAGTGCTTTGTCAAGCCTGTAGACATGATTTGGAAATTTTGAATCTACAAATCCTGGAGGTTGTTCAACATATACCTCTTCTTCCAATTCTCCATTGATAAAAGCACTTTTTACATCCATTTGAAAGACTTTAAACTGTTTGTGAGCAGCATAAGCCAAAAAGATTCTTTTGGCTTCCAATCTAGCAACTGGTGGAAATGTTTCATCATAATCAATACCCTCCTGTTGAGAGTAACCCTTAGCAACCGGCCTTGCTTTGTTCCTTGTAATTATGCCATCACTGTCAGTTTTGTTTCTGAACACCCATTTTGTGCCAACAACTAATCTGTTTTTTGGTCTTGGCACTAGGGTCCAGACTTTATTTCTTTCAAATTCATTTAAGTCTTCCTGCATTGCTTGCACCCAATCAGCATCTTAAAGAGCTTCTTCCACTTTCTTTGGTTTATTCTGAGATAGAAAAGAATGATAGAGACATTCATTTGATGTTGCAGTTCTAGTTCTAACACCTGCTTCAGGATCTCCAATTATCAAGTCAAGTGTATGTGATTTAGTCCACTTCCTTGCAGATGGATGTTGTTCCCTAGAACTGGATTCTCCCCCATGATCCATGCTATCTCCATCAGTATTTTCTGATGCTCCCCTGTAGTTATGCTCTCTGAGACTTCAAAATTTGAGTTGTATCCATCAGGATTTGAAGTATCAGAGTTTCCAGAATTATCAGAACTTGGCTCATCAGAACTTGATGAATCAGAACTTGAAGAGCTAGTGAAAGCTTCTGATGCTTCTTGAGAGTCTTGAGTTGTGGTAGGATCTTCAGCTTGCTCCCCCTGGACAGGTGCATTTTCCTTTGGTGTTGTTACTACAGTTTCAATGACATCAGAACTTAACCCGTCAGAACTTACAGGATCAGAGTTTAAGCCATCAGAATTTGCACTAGGGTCCAGAATTTGTACCAACAACTGATCTATTCTTTGGTCTTGGCACTAGGGTCCAGAATTTATTTCTTTCAAATTCATTTAACTCTTCCTGCATTGCTTGCACCCAATTAGTATCTTGAAGAGCTTCTTCCACCTTCTTTGGTTCATTCTGAGATAGAAAAGAATGATAGAGACATTCATTTGAAGTTGCAGTTCTAGTTCTGACACCTACTTCTGGATCTCCAATTATTAAATCAGGTGTGTGTGCTTTAGTCCACTTCCTTGCAGATGGAAGTTGATCTCTAGAACTGGATCCTCCCCCATGATCCATGATATCTCCATTAGCATTTTCTGATGCTCCCCCTGTAGTTATGCTCTCTTAGACTTCAGAATTTGAATTTGATTTTTCAGGAGTTGAAGAATTAGAGCTTCCAAAATTATCAGAATTTGGCTCATCAGAACTAGATGAATCAGAACTTGAAGAGCTAGTGACAGCTTCTGATGCTTCTTGAGAGTCTTGAGTTGTGGTAGGATCTTCAGCTTGCTCCCCCTGGACAGGTGCATTTTCCTTTGGTGTTGTTACTACAGTTTCAATGACATCAGAACTTAACCCGTCAGAACTTACAGGATCAGAGTTTAAGCCATCAGAATTTGCAGAATCAGAAGTTAAATCTTCATTTTCAAATCTCAGCTGATCATGATCATTGAAATCTACAAGTCCAGTAATGTTTTTATCATCAAAAGATACATTGATAGATTCCATGACAACCCTTATTCTTAAATTGTAGACTCTGAAGGCTTTTGTGGAAAGTGGATATGCAACAAAAATTCCTTCATCAACTTTTAGATCAAATTTTGACAGCTGTTCAGGATTAGTCTTAAAAATAAAACACTTACATCCAAATACATGAAAGTATTTCAGATTTGGCTTCTTTTTCTTCACCATCTCATATGGTATTTTTCCATGCTTGTTTATGAGTGTGCATTCTGAGTAAAACAAGCAGTCTACACAGCTTCAGCCCCAAAGTAGGTTGGAAGCTTTACTTCATCAAGCATAGTTCGTGCAGCTTCAATGAGAGTCATGTTCTTTCTTTCTACAACTCCATTTTGCTGTGGAGTTCCAGGTACAGAAAATTCATGTTTGATTCCATGCTCTTTGAAGAACTCTTCCATAATTGAATTCTTGAACTCAGTGCCATTATCACTTCTTATTATTTTAACAGAATCTTTGACCAACTTATACAGCTGTCTGACATGATTAGTTAGAGTAGATGCAGTTTCATTTTTCTTGTGCAAGAAATGCACCCAAGTGTACCTTGTGAACTCATCCACTATAACCAAAGCATATTTCTTCTTTGCAATAGACATGACATTGACTGGACCAAATAGATCAACATGCAGTAGGTGATAAGGCTCAAAAATTGAGGATTCAGTTTTGCTCTTGAAAGAAGATTTTCTTTGTTTTGCCTTTTGACATGAATCACCAAGGTCATCAGGAGCAAATACTGATTTTGGCAGTCCTCTCACAAGATCTTTCTTTATAAGCTCATATATGTTGTTGAAATTTAAATTAGAGAGTCTTTTGTGCTAATTCCAGCTTTTTTCAATTGATGCTCTACTCAACAGACATAATGCAGAACCATCAAAACTTGTTGAAAGTCTGGCTTCATATATGTTACCATGCATGTAACCTTTCAGAACCACTTTTCCTGTAAAATTGCTTACAACTTCACAGTGTTCTTTAAAGAAATCCACATGATAACCTCTGTCACAGATTTGACTCACACTTAGCAGATTATGTTTAAGTCCTGAGACAAGAGCTACTGTTTCAATGATGACATTCCCAAGATTGATATTGCCATATCCCAGAGTTTTTCCCATATTGCCATCTCCATAAGAAACTCCTGGGCCAGCTTTCTCCATGTTGCCATTTCCAGTCATATGTCCTGAACATCCACTGTCCAGCACTAAGATGTTTTTCCTGTTGCCCTGCAATCACAAAGACCACTAATGGTTAGTTTTAAGGACCCAGACTTGCTTGGATTGTGGCGCCCTCCAAACCCGGGTCAGAAGTTTGGGGTCCATAACACAAACACAATATATCAACCTGTATATGAAATACTAATCGCAATGACCCTGCTCTAAATAACCACGGATCACAAAAGGTTAAAGTATGAAAACAAGCCACAACCTTAACTTTAATTACAACGAACCAAATCCCAACTAATTTAACTTACAACTGACAATAAAATTATCCTTACAATCTTACTATCTCACTACCGCAATAAGCTCCCTCTAGCTCGATTCAACTCAATCTAGAATCCTAGCTCATACATTGAACTGCGAAACCTCGCTATCAACCATATCCTTCTTAACTATAGAATACATAAAAAGATTCGCAAGAGTGAGCTAACTAGCTCAGCAAGTCATAATAACGATACCTAAGGTTAAACAATGATCAAATGAGATAATTCAGATGAATCAAGTTTCTTTTTAACTAATCATTAAAATTGTATATTCATTTTAAGTTTTAAAACCAAGGTTAGGCTGCTGATCAGTCACGCATTAACCCCGAGCAAAGCACACAGAACTGCTCTAATTACTGGATACAAGGCATACATTGGCCTAATTCGACCACGAATCTGGTTTGACCACGAATCTGGTCCACATTAGAAAACTATCCAATTCTAAAATAATTCAGTGTAATAAACAATGTAATTCAGTAAGCAAGATCATAATCAACATTGATAAAGCATTTGTACAAAAGCGTAATGCGATTCATTAGTATCATAAGGGTATATCAAGGTATGTATGAGAAACGGTTTTCAGCCTGTAAAAGGATCAGGTATTAGAAAAATAATGGTTTTTCAAGGTATAGTTCTTTGATGTTTTAAGGAATGGTTGGAGTATAAAAGTTTTTGTGTTTTCAAACAATTTTGTTTCAGTGTTTGGTAGTTATACATTTGGGGAGTAGTATCATATTTGTGTGATTTGGTATCTGAGTATCAACAAATGATGGTTTATAAAGAATAAGGCTTACGGCTCAAGATCAAGAAAAAAATCATGGTTCAAGGGTAAATAGTTTAAAGCACTTGCAGTATAAAACATGAGTTATTTTGCATAATAATGACATGTTATGAAACAGTTCGAAAATATTTACGATGTATTTTGGAGAAAAGTTCAGAAATACTTGCCTTACAGGCTTTACAACTATTACTGATCAATTCTGAGCCGACTCTGTCGCTCAGGCTTTAACGTCCAACCACTAGATCTCATTGGATTTGACCTCGACACTCAGGTTTTTCTGTTGAAACTCTACTGAGCTCGTCGACTGACCGCTAGGTTATCTTTAGTCCATCATCCACTTTCAGTGTTCCCGACTATAACCTACAGGGTCGAAATACCCTACGTTAGATGTCTAGGTATGCTTGACATATCCCCGATATTAATTCTTACCCAACGATATTCAAACCCGACTCGTAATTATGAATATTATAATAGCACACACAACAAATAGGGTTCACAATCTCGAAGATCGGTTCAGTGTTCGTTTTCGGAAATATATATATATATACTCTTTATTTTACGAAATCAGGGTTATCGATTAGGCAAAATATTTTATTACATCGTACAACCAAGTTTCGTATATAAAACATACACATATACATATAGTCACTCGACGTCCCGATAATCATTGGATACGTTCCCGTATTTACATAATTCAGTTTCCCAGAAATCGGGCAGTGTCTCCTTTGTTTATCGGACTATCCGTCGAAACATCAGTCGTCGTCAATTCAATAACAACAATCCAATTCACCACAACCACAATCCCAACCACCAGTTCAACGCAACAATAATCCAATCACAATTCGTCAACTAAATTACGTACTCGACTTTAATGTAAAATCAAATTCTCGTTTCAAAGATAATTTCATGAATTAATTTATTTGTTTTAAAATATTAGGACTCAGAACATCACCGTCCACCGTCGGCTCGCCGAAACTCATCGCCGACAGTGACAAAATTTATGGGTACCCGATTAATTTCGGGTTTCCAACATAAATTTCATCAATTAATCAAATTATTCTCCGCACAAAAATATATTACATCACAAAATTACTCAATAAATTCTCTGCAGAAAATACCAATTTCGATTAATAATCACAAAATCGAATCAACACAGAGGTTACAGTCATCGGAAAGTATTAAGGCAATCGGAAGTACATGAATGGGACCACAATAACATAACAGCACAAACACTTGACTACACATACACGCGCGTGTATATACACGCGCATATACATACATACCACAAAACAAGAAGCTGGTAGCGATGGTGGCACAACCGGGGAAGAAACCGGGACTAACAGAGATGGGGGTCATCGGAAAGGGGTACGGCGGCGCCACAAACAAGAGGGAAGGAGAGAAACAGAAAGAAAGGAAGAGGGAGAAAGAAGACGTGAGAGAGGGATAAGGGAGAGAGGACTGTGTTGGTACCTAATTAGTTTAATTTTTATGTTTAACAGATAATATCACACATCACTTAAGTGTGAGCAACTTCCATGTATCACAAACGCAGCAAAAACCAAGTCTGAGAAGTAAACACGTGTCCTGTTATCTCGGTTTCTCTAGAAATTTGCGAATAATCGAACGAAGTTGCGGGTAAACTAAACCCGAAAAATTATGAAAATAGTTCTAAAATATTACAAATAATCCGAAGTTATTAAAAATAAATTTTTCATAATTTTGAAAGTATTTTTAGAACGCAACTTACATCCGTATTTCACAACTAACGAACCGAGCTGCACTTAAAACAAATTTAAAAAATTACGAGAGTAGTTTTTAAATATTACAAATATTCCGAAGTTTATAAAGACATAAATTTTGAAATTTTAAGATAATTTCTGAAACATAATTTATACCCGCTTTTATCAATAAAACGAAACAACGAGCACGTGAAATTAATCCCGAAAATTTCCAAAATAATTTTAAAATTCTCGGAATATTCAAAACTTAAATAAAAATGAGTTTCATAATTTTTGAAGAATTTTAGAATTAAATATGGATTTTACAAATAAAAGAAATCAGAAAATCATTTTAAGATAAATAATTAATAAAATATTGATTTCTCAATTTTATAAAATCCTAAAAATAATTATTGTAATTATAAAATCATAAAAATAATTTTTGAGACATTCCCAGTATTTACGCAAATAAATTTGCACCAATACACTTTTGAAAAATGTAAATAATTCAATACGACTCCATAATTAATCACAAACAACCCGGTAGATTATAAATCACACATCAATAATGAAACAACACATAGCGGTCAAACCAATACACATATTTTATTTATTTAATAATTTCCATAATTACATAATCAAATAATTCAAAAATACACGAGTCGTTATATCCTTCCCCCCTTAAAAAGATTCTGTCCTCAGAATCTGGTTTAATTAAATAAGTAAAGATATTTGTCAAGCATATCTGACCCTAATTTCCAGGTAGACTCTTCTACTCGAAGCTTTCAAACATATTCACCATAGATATACATTTATTTCCAAGGACTCGCCTTTAATGATTAATAACTTGGATCGATCACTATATGCAGAACAAACTTGGACAAGAGCCCATTGGCCCATAATCGATCACTTAGTTTGAATCTAATACTTATCGCCTTAACATTGACATGCAAAACACATTATATGTACATACTGCTATAACGGTACTATCAACTCATGAACACTTTTTCTATATTTATCGATACCTCGAAGGGTTTACTAAATTTAGGACTTAACTTGTCCCTTCTCTTACAAGACGACACTTTTACTAACACTACTGGTCTTATTTCTATATTCATACTCTTTCTCGATATAATTTTGCTTCTTTCTTTGTCTACTCCGAGCTACTTCAATCAATATCACTACGCTCTTGGTGTACTAAATTAATTTAGAATTTTGACAACTTTCTTTCTCCCAATTTATCTCAATAAAAAAATGGGGACCTACACTTACGTTCACATGAAGCTGGGTAAAGTGGCATTCCACAGTTGACATCGATGATAAATGATCATTCCAGTGTTTCCTTAAAACTCAACCTCTCAACATATCTTACATTTCCTGAATCACTTCCGTACTTTGACTCTCCGTTTACGGATGATAGGCGGTGTTCATTTTCAACTTGGTTTCCAAACATTTAAATATTTCTTACTTTTTTCCATCAGTTAAGGCTGAAAAGTAATCTCATAGATTCACGTATTATCACCTTTAAGTATTTGAATTTCAAATTCCACTCTTTCCAATTCGTTTATTAACTCCTCGGTGGTCTTAATTACATCCAATCCTTTCTGTCGGCATAAGGCATCTGTTACCATACGGCTTTGCTTAGGTAGTTATTAATGAATTAATTCAAAATCTTTTGTTAACCTTAGTCAAAATTTCATTTTTGAAGACTCAACGTATAGTTCCCTGAATAGCTGAAAATGTTATCAATAAATACAATTCACTTATCCGAGTACTCCTTATACAACATGTTCCTTAATTTCTTATAGACAACTGATACACTTGTTATTTCACATAATATCACCGGAGCATGCCATGCTCATAACTCACTTTAATCGTAATCTCTGATATGTTCTCAGGTCAGATCTTAAGTTAATCCTCGAAATATAACATACTTCTTGAATTAGGTCTCGTAAGTAATTAATTCTTTACAGGGGTCACTTATTCTTAGTCGTTGTTTTATTGAACTCCCGCTAATCAGCACATAATCTCATAATTTCATTCCTTTTCTTCAACAACATCACTGGTACATTTTACGATTCGCTTCTTATAAAACCACTCCTTGGTCTGCCTTGTTCACTAGGCCTCCGATACTTCGTCTTAATTCTTTGACATGTCCAACACTTCCCAATCTATTTTGAAATTCCCTTCTTATAACTGGTTATTACTATGTTTCGTTAAATTTCCATATATCTTGGCATCTCTTCAATAGATTAAATATTGTATATTGTGAATTCCCTGTAAGATCTCATTTCTTAATTCCTTTACTTGTAACATCCAAATGATGGAAGAAAACCTAGGAATATTGTGATCGTTCTTCTGGATGCATAATCTTCCTCTTACTCACTGTTAACCTCGTGACCCATTATCTTCCCTTGACATCTCCTTATCTTTTCTCAACAATTCTGACTGAAAGGTCATACTACCCATCCTTGTTTCCTGGGGATTGTATATCTGACTTCAAACTTTAACTTCTAAAATTCCATAGATAATTCTTCTGGTACAGTTTCTATGTTCGTTTTCTCCTTTTTGCTTATCGCATACCTCGACATTTGCTTTTCCTCGTGAGTACATACTTCAAACTTTTATAGTCCGTATAGATCTTACACTTTTCTCCATACATATCATATTTCCCAATCTTTCAAAACAAATATTATTACTGTTAGTCCTAATTATGAGTAGGATACTTCTGCTCATAAGGTTTCGGTTGTCTGGATGCATATACAATAACTTTACTGTACTGCATAAACACACATCCTACTTTCTTATGAGAAGCATCACTATAAACTACCAAATCCCCTTGATACTTTCAAAATAATAAAGCAGGTGCTATAATCATTCTTTCATTTAACTCCGCAAAACTTTCTTCACCCTTCTCCATTTTATATAAACTTCTTGATTTTCCTGGTTAGTTTCGTCAAAGGTATTGCAATTTTCAAGAAATCTTGCACAAAGTTTTAATAATAACCGGTCCATGGTAAAACTCCTAACTTTTATTGGTACTTTTTGGCCTTTCTTCATTTACAGTAACTTTAATTCCTGTTGGATCTCCTTTTGTCTCTTCCTTACTGACTATTTATGCTTTCTACCACCAAAACTTTCACTTTATAAATTTTCCATACAACTTCTTTCTTCTTCGACTCCCCAGTTATCATTAACTGCTTTGCAAGGTCCTCCGTTAACTTTAAGTATTACACTACAGCTTATCCAGATATTCCTTTAAGATTCTGTCCATCAAGTTCAAATATTACTGATATATTGGTTGATCCAAATGACAGTACAAGAACAATACTTAGTTCTGAAAATTATCTTTTCATCACGACGATCTATCTGGACATCACGCTTAAATAGTTGATCCATTTAATAGAATAATGTCAAATCCTCTTATCTTAAATGATATCGATTCTTCACAACCTATTGCCAGAAGTCTCAATTCCACCATTGGTACTCACTTATTTAACAATTACACATTCTTAAATTTGCTAGTCCTTTAGTCATAATCTTATCAATCCAACGGGGTAATTCATCTTATCAACGATATTTTAGGGAATATACCATCAAGTTGCTTCCACATCTTTCAATATTTTAACGCATAAGGTGTTCACCATAATCATCCATGTCATCTCGTCTATATTCTGAATAACATATTTCACAGATAACTCGTAAACTCTCGTTCTCGGAAACACATTCCTTATTGGAGCAGATTCCCTTGGCTCTTAGTAGATCCTTTACTGGGGCTAGTGATTGCAATCCTTGCCATATGCCCTTGTTTCCTTTCCATGTATGAGAGGTAGATGGAACTTCGTCTGCTTGGTTGACAATACGTTGATTTGTGTGAAAAACCTTTGCAAAGAACGACGGTATAACGAAATAACTAGAAGGATTTATAATTCAATAAACTTGAAGTTGAAAAGAAAGAAGAAATAATGATTTGGATATGAATGAGACAACCATATTGGTACTTAGGATGGCCAGTCTTACGTACTATATGGAACACAACACATAATTAGGTGGCGTCCCACCCGACTCTTCGTCATTCTGACAAAGTGTCTTACCATAACACTGTGTGTCCCAATCAGAAAGCAAAACTTGAGGGAAACAATTAAATTTAAAAGGAATGCAATATCCTTCTTTTTGATATCATCATGATGAGTTTATTAAGAAAAGAAGTTCATACATTTTTAGGAATTAAATAGGAATATACACTGTAATTTTGAGGACAAGAATGATACCATAGGTCACCATCCACATTCCACTTGTGTTCATCTTTCGAGCTTGTTCGATCATATCCCAATTGTGTCATATAACAACTTTAGAGGTTACGCTAAAATACCTTCGCACATTAAGCATTATGATAGATTCTTACTTGTTAAGTCTTACGTCTTTAACATCGCACCTACACGTATAATACTTCAATAATTCGATCATAATGGCGTTCCCACCAGATAACTTCGAGTTTCCTCTTTTTAATTTAGAATAACCACGAATCATTCAACATAACGATCCTTTTGTTAATAATATTCTTCTTTTGGAAAGATCTGGAAATCTTCCCAATCTTCTTCGGTCATGCTCCGACTTGTGTTAAATCAATGAATTCTCCGAACTCTGATAGTCTTAGTAATTGGGTGAATAGTTACTTCGTACGCGGATTCTGTTGTAAGTTTTATCAAACAATATGTGCATCTTACTGTTAGGAATAATCAACTTCTTCATAATCGCGGTTTACTTTGTTCTCTGAATTAACAATACTAAATCAAAAATAAGTATCCTTCCAGGTAATCCAGGTCCTTTAACAAACAAGAAACTCAAGTAGTAACTTGACAACCAATGTTTAAAGCTTATTTTATTTAAAAAGACTTTTAGAAATTTTGTGAGGAAAAATCTTTTTTCGAAAACTTGTTAAAAATTTTGAAAATCATAAATCTGGTTGTCCTTACTGTATGAGTTGGTTGTTGTCCTTCCTATAATAAGATACCAAGTTAAAGAAACGATCACACAAAGGTCCATTTACTTCCATTTATCTTCTCTTCTTCATTGGGTCTATTACCTTCCTTAATCAATGAAAACTTCAGCTGTTGTTGCATATTATCTTGTTCGTAGCTTCATTTCAAAGCTTCCATACTGGTAGTACTCCCGTTATCAACTTTGCAATCGTTAAGTGGAACAGACTATCCAATAGTCAAAAAGTCGGCTAATGCCATATCACCTTATCACTATAAATATATCATATCATCATAGCACCATTAATTATCTTCAAGAAAGCTCGAGAACCAAAATCTCTTCTAACTCTCTTTTCAATACTTATCTACTCCATTCCACAAGCTAGTCACGGGTGGCCTAATCACTAATAGCTTCTTTTAATCTGGTAACAACTATCCTTCGGAACACCTGAATCTTCTTTCTAGACTTCTTCTCACCTTTATTTATATCTCAAGTACTCACTATTCACTGTAACTCCCGAATCCATCCTCAGAGGTATTGTTGCTTTATAGGACAAGTTTTAAACTGAGGGTATAGAACATGATTTAGGGTAAACTAAAGAGATACACTCACAGCCGAATGTCCAATAAAATAAAATTAAATAGATAAAGGTTCTTAAATAGGTAGTCTCGTGTCAAAAGGTGGTAGAATAGCGTAGAATAGCTTGAAGAGGTGCAACTGCCATAACAGAAGGTTGTACCATTAATAATGATGGAGGAACAAGGTGCAAGTCAAATCAGAGATAAGATGATGATCCTCGAACGGAAAGCTTCAAACGATCAAATGATACAGGGAAATCAGTATCTACCATTGCCGTTGTCTGGAAATCACGTCGCAAGCTAAAAACCCTGATTCACAATACGAACCGTGCCGGGGACCTACTATACAATAGCACTCAATCTCACAATGTCTTATCTTTCTATTTCCTATTCCTAATCCTAACCCTCTACCCAATCCCGACAATCTAGGCTTATTTCAGTGACTTATAACCTGTAGCTCTGATACCAACCTGTGGCGCCCTCCAAACCCGGGTCAGAAGTTTGGGGTCCACAACACAAACACACTATATCAACTTGTATATGAAATATTAATCGCAATGACCCTGCTTTAAATAACCACGGATCGCAACAGGTTAAAGTATGAAAACAAGCCACAACCTTAACTTTTATTACAACGAACCAAATCCCAACTAATTTAACTTACAACTGACAGTAAAATTATCCTTACAATCTTACTATCTCACTACCGCAATAAGCTCCCGCTAGCTCGATTCAACTCAATCTGGAATCCTAGCTCGTACATTGAACTGGGAAACCTCGCTATCAACCATATCCTTCTTTACTGTAGAATACATAAAAAGATTCGCAAGAGTGCGCTAACTAGCTCAGCAAGTCATAATAATGATAACTGAGGTTAAACAATGATCAAATGAGATAATTCAGATGAATCAAGTTTCTTTTTAACTAATCATTAAAATTGGATATTCATTTTAAGTTTTAAAACCAAGGTTAGGTTGCTGATCCGTCACGCACTAACCCCGAGCAAAGCACACAACACTGCTCTAATTACTGGATCCAAAGCACACATTGGCCTAATTCGACCACGAATCTAGTCTGACCACGAATCTGGTCCACATAAGAAAACTATCCAATTCTAAAACAATTCAGTGTAATAAACAATGTAATTCAATAAGCAAGATCATAATCAACATTGATAACGCATTTGTACAAAAGCGTAATGCGATTCATGAGTATCATAAGGGTATATCAAGGTATGTATGAGAAATGGTTTTCAGCCTGTAAAAGGATCAGATATTAGACAAATAATGGCTTTTCAAAGTATAGTTCTTTGATGTTTTAAGGAATGGTTGGAGTATAAAAGTTTCTGTGTTTTCAAACAATTTTGTTTCAGTGTTTGGTAGTTATACATTTGGGGAGTAGTATCATATTTGTGTGATTTGGTATCTGAGTATCAACAAAGGATGGTTTACAAAGAATAAGGCTTACGGCTCAAGATCAAGAAAAATATCTGGGTTCAAGGGTAAATAGTTTAAAGCACTTGCAATATAAAATAGGAGTTATTTTGCATAATAATGACATGTTATGAAACAGTTCGAAAATATTTGCGATGTATTTTGGAGAAAAGTTCAGAAATACTTGCCTTACAGGCTTTACAACTATTACTGATCAATTCTGAGCCAACTGTGTCGCTCAGGCTTTAACGTCCAACCACTAGATCTTATTGGATTTGACCTCGACACTCAGGTTTTTCTGTTGAAACTCTACTGAGCTCGTCGACTGACCGCTAGGTTATCTTTAGTCCATCATCCACTTTCAGTGTTCCCGACTATAACCTACAGGGTCGAAATACCCTACGTTAGATGTCTAGGTATGCTTTACATATCCCCAATATTAATTCTTACCCAATGATATTCAAACCCGACTCGTAATTATGAATATTATAATAGGACACACAACAAATAAGGTTCACAATCTCGAAGATCGGTTTGGTGTTCGTTTTCGGAAAAATATATATATATATATACTCTTTATTTTACGAAATCAGGGTTATTGATTAGGCAAAATATTTCATTACATCGTACAACCAAGTTTCATATATTTTCGTATATAAAACATACACATATACATATAGTCACTCGACGTCCCGATAATCATTGGATACGTTCCCCTATTTACATAATTCAGTTTCCCAGAAATCGGGCAGCGTCTCCTTTGTTTATCAGACTACCCGTCGAAACATCAGTCTATGTCAATTCAATAACAACAATCCAATTCACCACAACCACAATCCCAAGCACCAGTTCAACCCAACAATCAATCCAATCACAATTCGTCAACTAAATGACGTACTCGACTTTAATGTAAAATCAAATTCTCGTTTCAAAGATAATTTCACGAATTAAGTTATTTGTTTTAAAATATTAGGACTCAGAACATCACCGTCCACCGTCGGCTCGCCGAAACTCTTCACCGACGGCGACAAAATTTATGGGTACCCGATTAATTTCGGGTTTCCAACATAAATTTCATCAATTAATCAAATTATTCTCCGCACAAAAATATATTACATCACGAAATTAATCAATGAATTTTCTGCAGAAAATACCAATTTCGATTAATAATCACAAAATCGAAGCAACACAGAGGTTACAGTAATCGAAAAGTATTAAGGCAATCAGAAGTACTGGAATGCGACCCCAATAACACAACAACACAAACACTTGACTGCACATACACGCGCGTGTATATACACGTGCATATACATACATACCACAAAACAAGAAGCTAGCAGCGATGGTGGCACAATCGGGGAAGAAACCGGGACTAACAGAGATGGGGGTCACCGGAAAGGGGTACGGCGGCGCCAGAAACAACAGGGAAGGAGAGAAACAGAAAGAAAGGAAGAGGGAGAGAGAAGACGTGAGAGAGGGATAAGGGACAGAGGACTGTGTTGGTACCTAATTAGTCTAATTTTTATGTTTAACAGATAATATCACATAGCACTTAAGTGTGAGCAACTGCCACGTATCACAAACGCAGCAAAAACCAAGCCTGAGAAGTAAACACGTGTCCTGTTATCTCGGTTTCTCCAGAAATTCGTGAATAATCGAACCAAGTTGCGGATAAAATAAACCCGAAAAATTATCAAAATAGTTCAAAATATTACAAATAATCCGAAGTTATTAAAAATAAATTTTTCATAATTTTTAAAGTATTTTTAGAACGCAACTTACATCCGTATTTCACAACTAACGAACCGAGCTGCACTTAAAATAAATTCAGAAAATTACGAGAGTAGTTTTTAAATATTACAAATATTCTGAAGTTTATAAAGACATAAATTTTGAAATTTTAAGATAATTTGTGAAACACAATTTATACCCGCTTTTATCAATAAAACGAAACAACGAGCGCGTGAAATTAATCCTGAAAATTTCCAAAATAATTTTAAAATTTTCGGAATTTTCCAAACTTAAATAAATATGAGTTTCATAATTTTTGAAGAATTTTAGAATTAAATATGGATTTTACAAATAAAAGCAATCAGAAAATCATTTAAAGATAAATAATTAATAAAATATTGATTTCTAAATTTTATAAAATCCTAAAAATAATTATTGTAATTATAAAATCATAAAAATAATTGTAGAGACATTCCCAGTATTTACGCAAATAAATTTGCACCAAATCCACTATTGAAAAATGTAAATAATTCAATACAACTCCATAATTAATCACAAACAACCCGGTACATTATAAATCACACATCAATAATGAAACAACACATAGCGGTCAAACCAATACACATATTTTATTTATTTAATAATTTCCATAATTACATAATCAAATAATTCAAAAATACACGAGTCGTTATATCATTCCCTCCTTAAAAAGATTTTGTCCTCAGAATCTGGTTTAATTAAATACGTAAAGATATTTGTCAAGCATATCTGACCCTAATTTCCAGGTAGACTCTTCTACTCAAAGCTTTCAAACATATTTATCATAGATATACATTTATTTCCAAGGACTCGCCTTTAATGATCAATAACTTGGATCGATCACTATATGCAGAACAAACTTGGACAAGAGCCCATTGGCCCCTAATCGATCACTTAGTTTGAATCTGATACTTATCGCCTTAACATTGACACGCAAAACACATTATATGTACCTACTGCTATAACGGTACTATCAACTCATGTACACTTTATCTATATTTATCGATACCTCGAAGGGTTTACTAAATTTAGGGCTTAACTTGTCTCTTCTCTTACAAGACGACACTTTTACTAACACTACTGGTCTTATTTCTATATTCATACTCTTTCTCGATATAATTTTGCTTCTTTCTTTGTCTACTCCGAGCTGCTTCAATCAATATCACTACGCTCTTGGTGTACTGAATTAATTTAGAATTTTGACAACTTTCTTTCTCCCAATTTAACTCAATAAAAAAATGGGGACCTACACTTACGTTCACATGAAGCTGGGTAAAGTGGCATTCCAAAGTTGACATCGATGATAAATGATCATTCCAGTGTTTCCTTAAAACTCAACCTCTCAACATATCTTACATTTCCTGAATCACTTCCGTACTTTGACTCTCCGTTTAGGGATGATAGGCGGTGCTCATTTTAAACTTGGTTTCCAAACATTTAAACATTTCTTATGCTTTTCCATCAGTTAAGGCTGAAAAGTAATCTCATAGATTCACGTATTATCACCTTTAAGTATTTGAATTTCAGATTCCACTCTTTCCAATTCGTTTATTAACTCCTCGGTGGTCTTAATTACATCCAATCCTTTCTGTCGGCATAAGGCATCTGTTACCATACGACTTTGCTCAGGTAGTTATTAATGAATTCATTCAAAATCTTTTGTTAACCTTAGTCAAAATTTCATTCTTGAAGACTCAACGTATAGTTCCCTGAATAGCTGAAAATGTTATCAATAAATACAATTCACTTATCCGAGTACTCCTTATACAACATGTTCCTTAATTTCTTATAGACAACTGATACACTTGCTATTTCACATAATATCACCGGTACATGCCATGCTCATAACTCACTTTAATCATAATTTCTAATATGTTCTCAGGTCGGATCTTAAGTTAATCCTCGAAATATAACATACTTCTTGAATTAGGTCTCGTAAGTAATTAATTCTTTAGAGGAGTCACTTATTCTTAGTCGTTGTTTTATTGAACTCCCGCTAATCAGCACATAATCTCATAATTTCATTCCTTTTCTTCAACAACATCACTGTTACATTTTACGATTCGCTTCTTATAAAACCACTCTTTGGTCTGCCTTGTTCACTAGGCCTCCGATACTTCGTCTTATTTCTTTGACGTCCAACACTTCCCAATCTATTTTGAAATTTCCTTCTTATAACTGGTTATTACTATATTTCGTTAAATTTCCATATTTTGGCATCTCTTCAATAGATTAAATACTGTATATTGTGAATTCCCTGTAAGATCTCATTTCTTAATTCCTTTACTTGTAACATCCAAATGTTGGAATAAAACCTAGGTATATCGTGATCGTTCTTCTGGATGCATAATCTTCCTCTTACTCACTGTTAACCTCGTGACCCATTATCTTCCCTTGACATCTCCTTATCTTTTCTCAACAATTCTGACTGAAAGGTCATACTACCCAACCTTGTATCCTGGGGATTGTATATCTGACTTCCAACTTCGACTTCTAAAATTCCATAGATAATTCTTCTGGTATAGTTTCTATGTTCGTTTTCTCCTTTTTGCTTATCGGCTGCCTCTACATTTGCTTTTCCTCGTGAGTACATACTTCAAACTTTTATAGTCCGTATAGATCTTACACTTTTCTCCATACATATCATATTTCCCAATCTTCCAAAACAAATATTATTACTGTTAGTCCCAATTATGAGTAGGATATGTTAGGTCACACATACACTGTAGAGGGGGTGAATACAGTGTAAAGTATAATCAAATCGAACTTTAATATCTCAAGTAACTGAAAACAAACTTTATTGAAACAATAAACTCTGTTACAGTATGGAACTGTTACCTCTCAGTGATGAACAAATATCACGAGAGCTGTTAGGGTTACAATGAATAATCTTCTCGAATATGATAACACATATAGTGTAAACCCTTTGTCTGTGTTTATATACTACACCGTTACAAGATAATCGCTAATTGATATGGGATATAATTCTGGTTCCTAAAATATATCAATCAGATATCTTTTCTTCTAAGTATTCTATTCTTCATAGAATTCCTTCTTCATGCATATCTCTTCTTATGTTTGTCTCGATCTTCTTCCCTTTAATCAGTTCATGTCCTTATCTGAACGTCCTTCAGTACTTAAGTTCTGATATCCATCTTCTGATAATTATCTCCTGATAATATAAGTACTGATATCCTTAAGTCCCGACTTCCAATAAGTACTGATATCCTGTTTAAGTAAGATCTGGAAACTAAACATAAATCATATTAGCCATGACATTATCAAATATATCTAACAATCTCCCCCAACTTGTAAATTAGCATAATATACAAGTTTAACAGATATTTGATGATGTCAAAAACATTAAGTACAAATGCATGAGAATTAGACTAGATAACTACAACTTACAGTCTTTAAAGCTTTACCAATCTTTAACTTCTGATAACAACTTTAGTTTGTACAAATATCAGAATTTAAGCAGTTGTAGATCTTAACTTGGCTTCATCTTCTGATCTCTTTGATGTCAGGAGTTGTTCTGAGATAGTTCTTCAACAAACATCTCTCAGCATATCTGAGTTCATCAATCATCCTCCTTTTAGCATCTTTAAGCTCTACAATATCTTCACCAGTTTGAAAGATTGCAGCCCTGAGATCATTAATCTTAGCTTTTCTTATATCCTGATCCAGTCTGATCAAATATGCTTTATCAGACTCAAGATTGAATTCCACAGCCCTGTAACCCAGAAAGGTAGTTATAATCTTAGCAGTGTTGGGCTTCATTTCAACTATATCACCCTTGTGATCTCTGTACTTTGGAAGATATGTGCTGTCAGACTTAACAGAATAAAGCCTTTTCTGTCTCTGAATCTGATCCTTCAAATAGTTTGCAGCACTTTCTGTTAATTTGTCATTCACTTGAAGTAAGAATAATACATGCTCCAGTTCTTCAAAATACTTCAATGGAATGGCATTTTTCCTTATATGATAAACCCTACCATCTGTCATGAAGTACAACAAGATGTGTTCTTTCAAGTAGGTATGGTAAACCATTTGTACAGATTCCAGTTGATTCAATCTCTCAGGAGTTGCTTCAATACCTGGTTCACTCAAGGAAGTTGGATCATTGGTAGTGTTTTGTATTCTTCTTTCATCAGCACTTCCCAATACATTTTTGTCTCTTGCTTCCTTTCCAGTAACTACTCTTGCTTCAAAACCACTTACATCAGTCTTCAAAGGTTGAGTCTGTTTTGCTTTAGTGAATCCTGGTAGGAGTTTCCTTGATTTATCTTCTGATATCAAGTTAACTTGAGCTATGTCAAAGGTTACTTGCTTCTTCAAAATATCAGAACTTACTGTCTCTTGACTCTGAACAACTTGAGCCATGTCAGAGGTTGTCTTAAAAACTTTTCTTGAATTCAGAGAAAGATCATCATCTTCATCAGTAATTTCTTCATTCACAGGAGGCACATAAACCTTGATAGGTTCACCAACTTTTTCTTTGCCCTTGGACCTTGGATCTATCTGCGGTTGTGATTTAGCCAATGTTGCTTCAGTATTTGTCATTTCTTTTATCACAATGTCTTTGAGTTTTGGAAGTGTCTTTTTACCAGAAGCTTCAGATTTAGATGTGACTTTCTCTGATTTAAGTCTGGCTTCTTCTTCCATTAAACTCTCCAAGTCCATTCCTGGATTTTCCTGAAGAAATAACTGTCTTGACATTTCTTCATCAAGATCTAAAAGTTCATCAGAACTTATCCTTTTACCAGTAGCAGAACTAATTCTTTTTCCAGTATCAGAACTTGTCCTGTGACTTGTGATTTCATCTTTTCTTGATGAGAAACCTCTACCTTGACTATGACCTCTACCCATTCCAGAGTTTCCTTAGTCATCCTTTTCATCATCCTTCCCCTTTAGTGTCTTATTAGTTTTGCATTTGGACTTAATTACTTTCTCCCCCTTTTTGGCATCAGCAGGTAAGAGAAGAGAGACAAGCAATTCCACTGAGGCTTGGATTTCATTAAGTTGAGATTGCTGAGAAGCTTGATTTTTTAGAATATCATTAATTTG
Source organism: Apium graveolens (assembly GCF_009905375.1). Classification (NCBI taxonomy): domain Eukaryota; kingdom Viridiplantae; phylum Streptophyta; class Magnoliopsida; order Apiales; family Apiaceae; genus Apium; species Apium graveolens. The sequence goes on from NC_133655.1 coordinate 58,009,211, forward strand.
AGCTTGTTGTTTCTCTTGAGTCTTCTCAATATACGCAACTCTGTCAAAGGTAGGTTGGAAGAATTTTTTCTTGTCAATTTTCTGAACTTGTTCTTGCTTAATGAATTCTTCCTGAATCTTATGTAACTCTGCACGAGTAGTTGAATGAAGACCTTGTAGATGTTTAGTACTCAATGTAGTGACTCTAAGCTGTGTTTTGAAATCATCAGTAATTAACATCTCATCAGCTTTAGTCAAGTGCTCAGTAAGATGCTTTGCATTTGGAACACAGGAAACTGAGTTCCATTCCTTAGTCCACTCCTGTCCTGCAGGAGTTTCACTCCAAGGCACTGGTGCTTCTCTTATAACAAACTTCTTAACAAGTTCAGATTTAAGAACAGTTTGTTGAGGAGCATGTCCTGAAGGACCTGCTTCATCCGCATCTTCATTTGGAGCAGCATCACCAGTACCTCCAGCAATTGCAACATCAGAACTTACAGAATCAGTATCTTCTGATAAAACAACAGTATGAGTAGCAATGGAGGCTTTAGGATCATCCCCTAATTGCTAATCTGGTTCCAAGTTCTGATCAACAGCCATATCCTGATGCTCACCTATATTCTGATCATCAGCATCTAGATGCAGAGAAGGTGTAGTAGATAATTCTAGAGTTTGAGCAGCATCAGTAACAGGTGTTGTTGATGGATTAGTTGCTGTTGGAGCTTCTAAGTAAAGTACTTCAGGCACAACCAAGTTCTGGATATCAATATCAGCACTTGTGCCTGAATTAACAGGAGATACAGTTTTAGGAGACACAGAAGGTGTGTTGGCCTTTTCAGTAACAGCTTCCTTAGTTGAAATTAATGGAGAAGCAGTAGCTTTAGCAGATTCTGGTTCTTGTGAGATCAGAGATTTCTGATCTCCTTCCTTAGCTGCTGCTTCCTCATCATCTGAAACTGGCCTTTTTGCCCTCTGCTTCTTGTATCTCTTTGAAGATATGGATTCCCTGGGAGTTTCATCAACAGTCATTCTTCTAAGCCTTTTGAGAAGCTTAGATCCCCCAATTGCAGAATCCTTCTGAGAAGGAACTTTCTCAGCTTCTTTATTAACAGGTTCTGAAGTAGAAACCTGTTCCTCATTATCAGATTCATCTCTCAAAACAATCCTCCTTCTCTTCTGAGGTGTTTGAGAAACAGTCTTTGTCCTCTTGGCCTTGGAAGATGAAGACTTCACAATACACTACTAGAAATAGTGCATACGACATCGGTGCTTAGACATCGGTATGTAATGCACCCGATGTTAAAAGAATTTTTAACATCAGTTTTCAATTAATCGATGTTGAATGAGAATATTGACATCAGTTTCTTATACTAACCGTTGTCTATGTTCACAAATAAAAAACTATCAAATCCATATTTTAACTTTGACATCGGTCATTTTTACAAGCCGTTGTCTATGACCAATTTTTAAAAATTTGAAATTAACTTGTCAATTTTCCCCGGTTTTGGTACACAAATTCCCCCCCTTTTACCAAAAAAATTGTTTCCCCTTTACTTATTTTATTTCCCCATTTCCAGATCTATCTCCCCTCTTTCCCTCTTTTTACTCACAACCTCACTCTCTCTCTCAAACATCGACGACGACAACTCTCTCTCCTTCTCCCCCCCTCTCTCTCAAACACTCTGACTCTCTCCCTCGCCTCTCTGCTCTTTCTCTCCTTTCTCACCTGACTCTCTCCCTCGCCTCTCTGCTCTTTCTTTCCTTTGTCACCACTCCCTCTCACAAACCCTAATTTATAACTAGTACAAAATTGACACTGAAATTGGACCTAATCAAGCACCAAATCGAGTTTCAAATTGGTAAAATTAGACTTATATAGTAGCTTTGGAGCTTGAAAGGAGCCCTATATAGTTCGATTAAGTTTCAGTTTCAAAATTGGTTTGGTAAATTTTAATATCATTATATATAAAGTTGGTTAAGTTGGATGTTTCTCCCCTTCTTTTACCGTCTTTCTCTCTTGTTCCGATTCTCTATGTTTCACTTTTTCTCTCGGTTCTATTTTGTAAATTTCCCTATTCGCATTATTAATGTTAAGTTTTTCTAGGTTGTTACAGGGAGCTCTATTCAAGAAGTTAGCAAGGATAAATCTATGCTGGTAAGGTGTTTTAACTTTTTATGTGTGAATCTAAGAAATTTGTATGTTTATAGAGGTATAGATGTATGATTTATTCACTTGATATTCATAGGGTTTGATATGTAGTGCGGTTAAGATGTTCTGACATGTTTTTCAGAATTTTAGTCAGTGAGTAATTATAGCATTTTCTTTTCTCTCTACTTTACAGATTTCTTGAAGAAAATAAAAAGAAGCCATTTATCCAAATTATTGTTTGAGAAGATGACTGCAATTAGTAGAATGCTGCTTTTAGAGAATGATATTCTTCATGGCGAGGTGCAGTAATTGCTAAGAGAGGGGCAGTATATTGATAATACTTATCCAAATTGAAAAACTCCAAAGTCGGTTGAGGAAAATCATGTGAAAAAGCATAAAATCTAGGTAATATATCAAAGTGTGTACATATACATTGTATTGTTGTACTCATCCGAATAACATATTTCTTGTAGCTATAGCTACAGAGAAAGTGATTCAGAGCATGGCATTTCTGGTGCAGAAACGGGATACTCAGCCTGAGAAGGACTATCTTATTCACCCTCTTTCTCATCACGTTCTAAAGGATTACAAACCATCTAACAAGGTTCTTGTAATGTTTTTATAACCTTATATTTATCTTAATGTGAGTGTCAAATTTAAGAGGAATCACACAATTAATTTTAGAGTTCAAATGTGATTGTCAAATTTGAGAGGAAGAGTCAAATGTATGTTCGACACTCACTATGATGGTCTGGTTAGATTATTCAATATATCTGAGATAAATACAATTTGGGACCTCTAGTTGCTGCTTGTTTGATGGTTTCTTTTTTAATTTACTATAATCAGATGGAGATATAGGAGGTCAGGATCGCTTCTCCAACTCAAGTCTCTTTTATTGCAACCTTGGGTTGACTGATCTTGAGCTTTTTACATATGAGGAGGCTTATGATGCAACTCGCATTCGATCTGCTATCAGAGGCCGTGGTATTAATCCTGTAAGTAGGAAAATATGATTCGTTTACAAGAATATGATTATTTTTAGATTAATATGTTCAGTGATCTTTATATTATTTTTGCGATTGTAAGCTTAAATGTAATGAGTGATGTAATTATCCGTATTACTACTGACACTAACCTATTTGGGATGCAATTGACATGATTTGTATTTGAGTGAAATGTTTGATCTATGGTAACTGGATGTAGGGTTCTTTTTATTGATTTGCATTTTAGAAGATTGTCTGTTTGATATGGTATCACTTTTGGGTGATGTGTAGTCAAGGAGAAAGACCAGGGAGCCTAAAGAAGAGAATGTGACATTGGGGCCTGCTGTTAGGGATGGAGATAATGTTTTTGGTGTTGCTCACATCTTTGCTTCATTCAACGAACACATTTATTATAAGTGAAGCCCTGAAATTTGTTTGATATCTGATCTTTAGAGGATATCTGAAATTCAACGACGCAGATTAGAAAAATATAAAAGTGAAATTTAAGTCGGGACACAGGATGCCCTTTTCATTTTCAAATAGAACTTCCTAAAATCTGATTGTGTCCATGCTTACTCTTCATGCTTTGTTGTTTGTTCTTTGTTAGAGGAACTTGAAATACTTGGACACTACACTTATAATAAATAGCTTAAATCTACACGTCATGTGACCCAAAGGAGGGGGTAATATATAGCCTTCATTCTTTGAAGCCTGTACTCCAACTCATCTGGTTCTTCCCTAGAATGAAGAGGTCCATTGCGCCATAGAGGGGTACCCATATTACAATTTAATTGTCAGCAAGCAAATGACTTAATTTTTATAAAATGCAAGATGATAATTAGAACATTACGATATAAGTAGGCAAGCCACTATAATGTGCCAGAACCTCTTCAAATTATCAGTTAAAACAATTAGAGAATAGAAAACTGCACAGAGACAGAAGATATCAGACTATAGCGACCACTAGGCTGCAGTGCAGCTTAATGTGTAACTTAACTTAAATAGAGATTGAGTAATATAATTTAATGTCGACTGTCTGATTCCTGAAGCAGGATGTTATCGTGATTTGTTATACTTCTGTTCCCTTTTTAGCATATATAATAGCTATATATATATATATGCATATATCAGACACATGTAAGTGTCTTACATGTGTGTGTGGGTCTGAATATATCAATGTTCAAATTATCTCAGTGCTAACTGCCAATTTTTCTTCCGCTATTATTGTCCCAAAAATGAGTCTGGATTTTAAATTTTTTATTTTTCTGTCCACAGGTCAGACAAGGAGATGAATCGGCGGAAGGACATGCTTGCAAATTTGAGATCAAAAGTTAACCAGATGAAGTCGACTTTGAATATGTCAAACTTTACCAACAGGGACAGCTTACTTGGGCCAGAAAGTAAGCCAGTTGATGCTATGAGCAGAGCATCAGGTTTGGATAACCATGGCGTTGCAGGTCTCCAGCGCTAAATTATAAAAGACAAGAACTTTTAACTTATTCAGAATAAATGTATTTCTGGTATTGCTGAAATGACTTTTTGCCATCCTAAATTGATTACTGCATGCTGTTCAAACAGAACAAGATGAGGGGCTAGAGAAATTGGAGGATGTTACTCCAATCCAAACTGATAGCACTCGCAGAATGGGTGGTAGAAGAGGAAAGAGGCTGTGAGTTTCTGGTACAGCAGCACAGAGCAAGTTGCTTTTGTTTTTAGTACTTAAAAATTAGTATAGTATGAGTTGGCTAATAGAATGCTTGTATTTTATTTGAAATGTATGTATAGTATGGTATGAGTAATATTTTGGTATTAGACTTGTAATTTGGATGAGTACCTTTATGTTTCCGTTTGGATGTTTTTTGTTAGGATATTGCATTGTTTTGGTTTCCTGTGGATGTAGGATGGCATGCAATTTAGAGAATATTAACATCACAATGGTACATGTAAATCGATGTAAATAATGTACAAAAGACATCATACAAAATAATATTAAACGAAAAAGAACTAAAAAAGCCGATGTGAATTAGTCATTTGACATCGGTTCTGAAAAAAACTCAATGTATTTTAAGTCAAATAACATCGGTTAGAGAAATTGGCTGATGTTAAACAAAAAGATTTAACATCGGTTTTGTGAATAACACCCATGTCTTATCCATTATTTCACATCAGGGGCTAATTTAACCGATGTCTGATCAAACATCTAACATCGGGCAACTAATCTAACCGATGTCTGATCAAGCATTTCACATCGGTTTGTTCGAAAAAAATTTAATAAATGGCTTTTAGAGCTTGTAGGTTTCATATTTTAATGGATAAATGCCTCATAATATACTCATATTCACCTACAAATACTGTAACATAAGCTGAAATTTGTTGCAAATACATCATAATTATTCTTAAAACCGATGTATAGCACTGTAATAGACATCGGCTGTGAACCGATGTCAAAGCCTGATGACATTTAACATCACACGCGAAGACATCAGTTCAGTTTTTTTTTAACATCGGTCAGAACCGATGTCTGATCCCATATTTTTAGTAGTGATAGGTGCTGAGGATGAAGGTTGAACTGTCTGTGAAGTGGAGAGATATGATTTGAGATATTGTCTGAGGGTAGGTTGAGTAGTATGAGTGATATGTTCTGATGGTTGCTGTGGTGTTTGGGAGGTGGTTGTTGTTTGGACATCAGGATAAACAGATCTGTAGGTATCAGGATCAACATTTACCAAGATTTGTTTTACAGACTGAGGAATCTGTAAAGGTCTAACCACTCTTTTCTTAAGATCAGCATTTACCAGGTCATTAAAAGCTCGTTTTGCAATTTTGAAAGATGGAGTTAAGTCAGTGGTAGGTTGGGGGTTATCAGCACAACAATGGTTAAAAATAAGCTGACAAAATCTAGCAAAGTAGACAACATTCCTATCTTCTGTCATCTTATCCCCAATAAAACCTATCACGGCAGTTGCAAAATCAAAATGAGTTTGGTTAATGATAGCATACCCGATGTGCTGACTCATTATAGAAATATCATCAAAGTTTGAACATTTATTCCCAAAAGCTTTAGTGATGCAGTCAAAGAAGAAGCTCCATTCCTTTCTGATATGAGCCCGTTTCAGCTGCCCAAGCTTTTCCAAACTCTGCTCATACCCCAAACTAGCCATGAACTCTTTAAGAGCTGATTCCTCCGGGGTTGAAAAAGTACGTCCTTCTGGTAGATGTAGGGCCTTGCGAATTGTACCAGGAGTTACCCCATATGTAGAATCATCCACTTTGAAAACAATACTAGGAGTACCATTTTGACCACCATTATCAAAGTTTCCAGTCCTCCAAAATGTCAGAACTTGTTGGCTCGAAAAGGTTGAAGGTTGGGTCAATGCATACCCGATTTCACTGTGTGCAAGAAGATCTTGCACAAAATGCAACTCAGATGGAGCTTCAGCATGATCAAGAATTGTAACATAGTTATTTGGAACAAATTTAGCTCCATCAATGATCAAATCCTTAGGTGCCATGAAAATAATCGAGATTGAAGAGTGCCTGTTAGGTGTTTGATAGAATGTCTATATGAAAAACCAACGTCAGGAGAAGAAAGAGAGTAAAAGCAAATAGAGAGATAAAGTATAAAAGTGAATAAAAGATTAAAAAATCCTCTCTCTGTCTTACTGATACTTTAAAAAAAATGTAACCGTTGGACAGCTGTCAGACATGCAGTAATAATGAATAGTTAATGGGCACGACTGCTTATCAGAATTTATGCTATTATCAGAGTATTTCTCCAGTAATCATAGAGTGTGAAAAGTCACCAAGAAAATATTTTGCTTTTCTGATGCATATTTACTTAATACCAGCAATGCACTTGGGTCGTCCCTTCCACATTTGTACTCTAGATCTCAAAGGAGTACCTGAATTTTAATCCTTGATTCTATTCTTTTTCTTTTGATAAGAGAGGTTTATCAGCACTTAGTACATTCAACAGATTTACTAGCATCAGAACTTAACAGATGAGAAGCATTATTCTAGTTTGTGACTTAGTAATAAGATAGACAAAGTAAACTCAACTAAGCTCAATATCAGAATTTGCTTGTGTCAAAAGATTTCCACAGAAATAATTACTTCTAACATGGGATCCCTAGTTTATTAAAGACTACTAGGTCAGCATCTAGCACAGGTATCCTCATGGGATTGAATAGTTACATAAACAGATATATCATTTTCAGAGTTTAGAAACTTACATCAGACAACAGTCAGTACTTAAGCAAATTTTCAATTAAGCACAGAATACACAATGAGAGTAATTTCTGTAAATACTGATCATAAAGTATGATGCATCAGAACAAAACTAAGCAGATTTAGAGAAAGAACCTGAAACCATTCCAAGTTCATTTACCAATCTTGTAAAAGTAGCTTCACACAGTGGTTTTATGAAGATATCTGCTAGTTTTTGATCTGTTGAAACAAAGTGCAATTCCACTGTACCTTCATCCACATGTTCCCTTATGAAGTGATACTTGATGCTGATATGCTTTGTCATTGAGTGTTGAACTGGATTACCTATCATAGCAAAAGCACTTTGATTATCACAGTAAATAGGGATTTTGAAATATGTTAACCCATAATCCAGTAACTGATTCTTCATCCAAAGAATCTGTGCACAACAGCTTCCTGCAGCAATGTACTCTGCTTCTGCAGTTCATGTGGAAATTGACTTTTGTTTCTTGCTAAACCAAGAAACCAATCTGCCTCCAAGAAATTGGCAGCTTCCACTTGTGCTTTTCCTGTCAATTTTGTAACCTGCAAAATCTGCATCTGAGTAACCTATTAGTTTAAAATTTAATTCTCTGGGATACCACAATCCCAGATCAGCTGTTCCCTTAAGATACTTGAAAATTCTTTTCACAGCTGTTAAGTGAGGTTCTCTTGGATCTGCTTGAAATCTTGCACAAAGACAGGTAGCATACATGATATCAGGTCTATTAGCAGTTAGATAGAGTAGGGAGCCAATCATACCTCTGTAATCAGTAATATCTACTGATTTACCAGTATCCTTGTCCAGTTTTATTGCAGTGGCCATGGGAGTGGATGCACTTGAACAATCTTGCATTCCAAATTTCTTCAGCAAGTTTCTGGTGTACTTAGTTTGACAAATAAAAGTGCCTTCTTCATTCTGCTTGACTTGAAGGCCCAGAACATAGCTAAGTTCCCCCATCATACTCATCTGATACCTTGACTTCATCAGTTTGGCAAACTTTTTGCAAAGACTGTCATTTGTAGACCCAAAAATGATATCATCAACATAAATCTGGACCAGAAGTAAGTCCTTTACATGGTTGAGGTAGAACAGTGTTTTATCTATAGTTCCTCTGTTAAATCCATTTTCCAGAAAAACTGAGCTAAAGTCTCATACCATGCTCTAGGATCTTGCTTAAGTCCATAAAGTGCTTTATCAAGCCTATAGACATAATCTGGATATTTGGAATCTACAAAGCCTGGAGGTTGTTCAACATATACTTCTTCCTCCAATTCTTCATTGAGAAAAGCACTTTTCACATCCATTTGAAAGATATTAAACTTTTTGTGAGCAACATAAGCCAAAAATATCCTTATGGCTTCTAACCTAGCAACTGGTACAAATGTTTCATCATAATCAATTCCCTCCTGTTGAGAATATCCTTTTGCAACCAGCCTTACCTTATTCCTTGTAATTATGCCATCACTGTCAGTTTTGTTTCTGAATACCCACGTTGTACCAACAACAGATCTATTCTTTGGTCTTTGCACTAGGGTCCAGACTTTGTTTCTTTCAAATTCATTTAACTCTTCCTGCATTGCTTGCACCCAATCAGTATCTTGAAGAGCTTCTTCCACTTTCTTTGGCTTAGTCTGAGAAAGAAAAGAATTGTAAAGACATTCATTTGAGGTACCTGTTGTAGTTCTGACACCTGCATCAGGATTTCCAATTATCAAATCAGGTGTATGAGATTTAGTCCACTTCCTTGCAGATGGAAGGTTTTCTCTAGAACTGGATGCTCCCCCATGATCCATGCTGTCTTCATTTTCATTTTCATTTTCTGATGCTCCCCCTGAAACTATGCTCTCTGAGTTGGATTCTTCAGAATTTAGATTTTCAGAACTATCAGAAGTTGGCTTATCAGAACTTGACGAATCAGAACTTGAAGAGCCAGATGTATGTTCTGATGATTCTTGAGATGTGGTAAGATCTTGAGTATGCTCCCCCTGCATAGGTGCATCTTCCTTTGGCGTAGTCACCACAGTTTCAATAACGTCAGAGTTTAATCCATTAGAGTTTGCAGTATCAGGACTTAGATTGTCAGGATTATCAGTATCAGAATTTGAGTCTTCATTTTCAAATCTCAGCTAATCATGATCAATAAAATCTTCAAGTCCGGTAATCTTCTTGTCATCAAAAGAGACATTGATAGACTCTATGACCACTCTTGTTCTCAAGTTATAGACTCTGAAGGCTTTTGTGGAAAGTGGATATCCAACAAAGATTCCTTCATCAGCTTTTAGATCAAATTTGGATAGCTGTTCAGGATGAGTCTTAAGAACAAAACACTTGCATCCAAATACATGAAAATACTTCAGATTTGGCTTCTTTTTCTTCACCATCTCATATGGTGTCTTTCTTTGCTTGTTAATGAGTGTAGCAGTTTGAGTAAAACAAGCAGTCTGCACAGCTTCAACCCAGAAATAGGTTGGAAGCTTTGCTTCTTCAAGCATTGTACGTGCAGCTTCAATGAGAGTTCTGTTTTCCTTTCAACAACTCCATTTTGCTGTGGAGTTCCAGGAGCAGAGAATTCCTGCTTGATTTCATGGTTTTTGCAGAACTCTTCCATTATCAAATTCTTGAACTCAGTGCCATTATCACTCCTTATTGTCTTCACAGAATCTTTGACCAATTTATCCAGTTATTTGACATGATCAATCAAGATAGATGCAGTTTCACTTTTTGTGTGCAAGAAATACACCCATGTGTATCTAGTGAACTCATCTACTATGACCAAGGCATATTTCTTCTTTGCAATAGACATGACATTCACTGGACCAAATAGATCAACATGTAGTAGGTGATAAGGCTCAAGAATTGATGATTCAGTCTTTGTCTTGAATGAGGATTTTCTTTGTTTGGCCTTCTGAAAAGAATTACAAAGGCCATCAGGAGCAAATACTAACTTTGGCAGTCCTCTCACAAGATCTTTCTTGACCAACTCATTTTATATTGTTGAAATTTAAATGAGAGAGTTTCTTGTGCCAATTCCAGCTTTCTTCAATTGATGCTCTACTCATCAGACATATTGCAGAACCATCAGTACTTGTTGAAAGCTTAGCTTCATAAATGTTAGCATGCCTGTATCCTTTCAGAACAACTTTGCCTGTAGATTTACTCACAACTTCACAGTGTTCTTCAAATAAATCAACATGATAACCTCTGTCACAGATTTGACTTATACTCAGCAGATTGTGTTTAAGTCCTGAGACCAGAGCTACTTCTTTAATGATGACATTCCTAAGATTGATATTGCCATATCCCAATGTTTTTCCAATATTGCCATCTCCATAATAAACACTTGGGCCAACTTTCTCCACAAAATCTGATAGCAGGGCTTTATTTCCAGTCATATGTCCTGAACATCCACTGTCCAGAACTAGGATGTTTTTCCTGTTGTCCTGCAATCACAAAGACCACTAATGATTAGTTTTAAGGACCCAGACTTGCTTGGATCCTTTGGCCTTATCAAGTTTGTTAACATTTGCAGCGGATTTAGCATCAGAGTTTATGTTAACATTTTTCTTATCAGAATTTACACTATCAGACTTTAAATCAGAATTTACACTAGAAGGAACAATGGAAACTTTCTTTAAAGAAGGTTTTATTTGATAATAATCATAGTACAAACTATGATATTCCTTACAAGTATAAATGGAATGCCATAAACTACCACAATGAAAACAAGGATTTTGGGGTTTATATCTAACAGACTAACTCTTAACTCCTGACCTTGAAGGTAAGGAGTTTATGTTCTTATTCTTCCTGCAAAAAGAAGCCAGATGGTTAGAACTTCCACAGTTATGAAACATTTTCCTAGGAGCATCAGGAACAGGCTTATAATCATTGCTTTTATTCACTCCTTCCTTTCCATTCCTATTCTTCCTAGGTGATTTTACCTTGTTTACATTCTTAACATCTTTCCGCTTATGCTTAAGCTGCTTCTTAGTCATTAAGCCTATGTTTACTTCAGCTGTCTTTTCCTGTTTTAGTTTGTCAGAAGTTAATCCCTTTTTAACTTCTGATTTCTCATTATCAAACTTTACAGTTACAAACTTAACAGGTTTTAACTTTGGCTTTTGCTTAACAACAACAGGCTTAATTTCTACAGTTCCTTTTTCATTCTTATCCTCTCCATTACCTAAGCCTTCTTTCCAGTTTTCACTGCTTAGCAAATTTTGAGTTGTTCTGCCAGAGTTAGTTCAAGTCCTGATAACCTCTCTTTCCTTTTCTAACTCAATTTTTAGAGATTCATTCATTTTTAGCACTTCATCCCTAACATAAAAAGCATCATCTCTATCTTTCTGAGTTTGATGGAACATAACAAACTCTTTTTTTAAGAAATCATTTCTTTTCTTAAAAGCAAGATTTTCAGAAGTTAATCTTTCACATGTTAAAGTTTGATCTCTATAACTAACAAACATGGTTTTAAGATATCTTCTCAACTCATTAATATCATCAGTATGAAAAGCATAAGTAGTCTGAGGTACCTTTGATTCAGCAGCTTCAGGACGGCTTTCAGCACTTGCTTTATCAGCATTTGCCATCAAAGCATAATTCTCCTCACTTTCAGAGTTTGAAGTGTCTGTCCAGCTTTTCTTCTTTGTGACAAGAGCCTTGCCTTTGTCACTCTTCACTTTCTTGCAATCAGGAGATATGTGGCCTTTCTCACCACAGTTATAGCATTTGACATTGGTATAATCTCCTCTGTCAGACTTTCCTCCTCTGCCCTCAGATCTTCTGAAATTCTTCTTATCAAAACTTATGCCTTTCCTGGAAAACTTCTTTTCCTTCCTGAAATTCCTGTATGCAATCTTTGTGATCCCTTTCACCATAAGAGCACACAGCTTCATCATCTCCTCATCAGCATCAGTCTCAGGCAAGCTTTCAGATTCCGAGTCATCATCACTTTCAGAATTTGATGACTCAGTATCAGACTTTGTGAAAAGAGCTTTACCCTTGTCTTTCCTTGAGGTAGCTGCCTTGGGGAATTCTTCTTCAGCCTTAAGAGCAACTGTCCTTGACTTTCCTCCTTTCCTCTTGCTTCTTTGCTCCATCTCAAGTTCATGAGTCTTGAGCATTCAATAAATTTCATCAAGAGTTGTTTCATCAAGATTGTAGTTATCTCTTATTGTTGTTGCCTTCAAATCCCAGCATTCAGGAAGAGCTAACAGGAATTTAAGGTTTAAATCTTCAAGATCATACTCCTTATTAAGCAGTGACAAATCATTCAAGAGTTTGATAAATCTATCATATAAATCAGTCAAAGACTCATTATCCTTTGTGTCAAAATGTTCATACTTTTGAGTGAGTATTGTCTTCCTGTTCTTCTTAATTGTATCAGTTCCCTGACACCTTGTTTCCAGAGCATCCCATATCTCCTTTGCAGTCTTGCAGTTAATTACCCTGTTTGACATTACATTATCAATGGCACTATGCAGTAAGTGTCGTACCTTAGCATCCTTAGCAATTGATACGATATCTTCAACAGTGTAATCACTCTTCTCCTTTGGTACAGTCTTTGTTGCTTCACCTGCAACTGCAACAGTGAGCTTGGTTGGTTTGTGAGGTCCTTCCTTGATTCTATCAAGATATTCTGGATCTGTAGCTTCCAGAAACATGGTCATCCTCACCTTCCATATGGCATATTCAGATGGTCTCAATATTTGAACTCTGATGGTCTCATACCGACTTTGAATTTGTGTCTTTGGAGGTTCTTCAGTTTTTGTGGGCTTAGTTGGAGTTTCTGTGTTAGAAATGATTGTGTTTGGATCTTAAACTGTTTGTGCATTAACAGATAGGCTCTGATGCCACTTGTTAGGTCACACACACACTGTAGAGGGGATGAATACAGTGTAAAGTACAATCAAATCGAACTTTAATATCTCAAGTAACAGAAAACAAACTTTATTGAAACAATAAACTCTGTTACAGTATGGAACTGTTACCTCTCAGTGATGAACAAATATCATAAGAGCTGCTAGGGTTACAATGAATAATCTTCTCGAATATGATAACACATATAGTGTAAACCCTATGTCTCTGTTTATATACTACACAGTTACAAGATAATCGCTAATTGATATGGAATATAATTCTGCTTCCTAAAATATATCAATCAGATATCTTTTCTTCCAAGTATTCTATTCTTCATAAAATTCTTTCTTCATGCATATCTCTTCTTATATTTGTCTCGATCTTCTTTCCTTTAATCAGCTGTTCTCCTTATCTGAACGTCCTTCAGTACTTAAGTTCTGATATCCATCTTCTGATAATTATCTCCTGATAATATAAGTACTGATATCCTTAAGTCCTGACTTCCAATAAGTACTGATATCCTATTTAAATAAGATCTGAAAACTAAACATAAATCATATTAGCCATGACATTATCAAATATATCTAACAGGATACTTCTGCTCATAAGGTTTCGGTTGTCTGGATGCATATACAATAACTTTACTGTACTGCATCAACACACATCCTACTTTCTTATGAGAAGCATCACTATAAACTACCAAATCCCCTTGGTACTTTCAAAATAATAAAGCAGGTGCTATAATCATTCTTTCAATTAACTCCGCAAAACTTTCTTCACCCTTCTCCATTTTATATAAACTTCTTGCTTTTCCTGGTTAGTTTCGTCAAAGGTATTGCAATTTTCAAGAAATCTTGCACAAATTTTTAATAATAACCGGTCCATGGTAAAACTCCTTACTTTTATTGGTACTTTTTTGGCCTTTCTTCATTTACAGTAACTTTAATTCCTGTTGGATCTCCTTTTGTCTCTTCCTTACTGACTATTTATGCTTTCTACCACCAAAACTTTCACTTTATAAATTTTCCATACAACTTCTTTCTTCTTCGACTCCCCAGTTATCATTAACTGCTTTGCAAGGTCCTCCGTTAACTTTAAGTGTTACACTACAGCTTATCCAGATATTCCTTTAAGATTTTGTCCATCAAGTTCAAATATTACTGATATATTGGTTGAAAAGAACTAGAAGACGGTATAACTAGATTCTGTCCATCAAGTTCAAATATTCTGTCCAAGACGGTATAACGAAATAACTAGAAGGATTTATAATTCAATAAACTTGAAGTTGAAAAGAAAGAAGAAATAATGATTTGGATATGAATGAGACAACCACATTGGTACTTAGGATGGCCAGTTTTACGTACCATATGGAACACATCACATAATTAGGTGGCGTCCCACCCGACTCTTCGTTATTCCGATAAAGTGTCTTACCATAACACTGTGTGTCCCAATCAGAAAGCAAAACTTGAGGGAAACAATTAAATTTGAAAGGAATGCAATATCCTTCTTTTTGATATCATCTTGATGAGTTTATTAAGAAAAGAAGTTCATACATTTTTAGGAATTAAATAGGAATATACACTATAATTTTGAGGACAAGAATGATACCATTGGTCACCATCCACATTCCACTTGTGTTCATCTTTCGAGCTTGTTCGATCATATCCCAATTGTGTCATATAACAACTTTAGAGGTTACGCTAAAATACCTTCGCACATTAATCATTATGATAGATTCTTACTTGTTAAGTCTTGCGTCTTTAACATCACACCTACACGTATAATACTTTAATAATTCGATCATAATGGCGTTCCCACCAGATAACTTCGAGTTTCCTCTTTTTAATCTATAATAACCGCGAATCATTCAACATAACGATCCTTTTGTTAATAATATTCTTCTTTTGGAAAGATCTGGAAATCTTCCCAATCTTCTTCGGTCATACTCCGGCTTCTATTAAATCAATGAATTCTCCGAACTCTGATAGTCTTAGTAATTGGGTGAATAGTTACTCCGTACGCTGATTCTGTTGTAAGTTTTATCAAACAATATGTGCATCTTACTGTTAGGAATAATCAACTTCTTCATAATCGCGGTTTACTTTGTTCTCTGAATTAACAATACTATATCTAATATAAGTATCCTTCCAGGTAATCCAGGTCCTTTAACAAACAAGAAACTCAAGTAGTAACTTGACAACCAATGTTTAAAGCTTATTTTATTCAAAAAGACTTTTAGAAATTTTGTGAGGAAAAATCTTTTTCGAAAACTTGTTAAAAATTTTGAAAATCATAAATCTGGTTGTCCTTACTATATGAGTTGGTTGTTGTCCGTCCTATAACAAGATACTAAGTTAAAGAAACGATCACACAAAGGTCCATTTACTTGCATTTATCTTCTCTTCTTCATTGGGTCTATTACCTTCCTTAATCGATGAAAACTTCAGCTGTCGTTGCATATTATCTTGTTCGTAGCTTTATTTCAAAGCTTCCATTCTGGTAGTACTCCCGTTATCAACTTTGAAATCATTAAGTGGAATAGATTATCCAATAGTCAACAAGTCGGCTAATGCCATATCACCTTATCACTATAAATATATCATATCATCATAGCACCATTAATTATCTTCAAGAAAGCTCCAGAACCAAAATCTCCTCTAACTCTCTTTTCAATACTTATCTACTCCATTCCACAAGCTAGTCACGGGTGGCCTAATCACTAATAGCTTCTTTTAATCTGGTAACCACTATCCTTCGAAACACCTGAATCTTCTTTCTAGACTTCTTCTCACCTTTATTTATATCTCAAGTACTCACTATTCACTGTAACTCCCGAATCCATCCTCGTAGGTATTGTTGCTTTATAGGACAAGTTTTAAACTGAGGGTATAGAACAGGATGTAGGGTAAACTAAAGAGATACACTCACAGCCGAATGTCCAATAAAATAAAATTAAACAGATGGAGGTTCTTAAATAGGTACTCTCGTGTCAAAAGGTGGTAGAATAGTGTAGAATAGCTTGAAGAGGTGCAACTGCCATAACAGAAGGTTGTACCATTAATACTGATGGAGGAACAAGGTGCAAGTCAAATCTGAGATAAGATGATGGTCCTCGAACGGAAAGCTTCAAACGATCAAATGATACCGGGAAATCAGGATCTACCATTGTCGTTGTCTGGAAATCACGTCGCAAGCTAAAAACCCCCAATCGCAATACGAACCGTGCCGGGGACCTACTATACAATCGCACTTTGTCAACTTTTGGGGAAATGATACAAAGAAGGATATCTCACAATGTCTTATCTTTCTATTTCCTATTCCTAATCCTAACCCTCTACCCAATCCCGACAATCTAGGCTTGTTTCAGTGACTTATAACCTGTAGCTCTGATACCAACCTGTGGTGCCCTCCAAACCCGGGTCAGAAGTTTGGGGTCCACAACACAAAGACAATATATCAACGTATATGAAATATTAATCGCAATGACCCTGCTCTAAATAACCACGGATCGCAACAGGTTAAAGTATGAAAACAAGCCACAACCTTAACTTTTATTACAACGAACCAAATCCCAACTAATTTAACTTACAATTGACAGTAAAATTATCCTTACAATCTTACTATCTCACTACCGCAATAAGCTCCTGCTAGCTCGATTCAACTCAATCTGGAATCCTAGCTCGTTCATTGAACTGGGAAACCTCGCTATCAACCATATCCTTCTTAACTGTAGAATACATAAAAAGATTCACAAGAGTGAGCTGACTAGCTCAGCAAGTCATAATAACGATAACTGAGGTTAAACAATGATCAAATGAGATAATTCAGATGAATCAAGTTTCTTTTTAACTAATCATTAGAATTGGATATTCATTTTAAGTTTTAAAACCAAGGTTAGGCTGCTGATCAGTCACGCACTAACCCCGAGCAAAGCACACATCACTACTCTAATTACTGGATCCAAGGCACACATTGGCCTAATTCGACCACGAATCTGGTCTACCCACGAATCTAGTCCACATAAGAAAACTATCCAATTCTAAAACAATTCAGTATAATAAACAATGTAATTCAATAAGCAAGATCATAATCAACATTGATAAAGCATTTGTACAAAAGCATTTGTACAAAAGCGTAATATGATTCATGAGTATCATAAGGGTATATCAAGGTATGTATGAGAAATGGTTTTCAGCCTGTAAAAGGATCAGGTATTAGACAAATAATGGTTTTTCAAGTTATAGTTCTTTGATGTTTTAAGGAATGGTTGGAGTATAAAAGTTTCTGTGTTTTCAAACAATTTTGTTTCAGTGTTTGGTAGTTATACATTTGGGGAGTAGTATCATATTTGTGTGATTTGGTATCTGAGTATCAACAAAGGATGGTTTACAAAGAATAAGGCTTACGGCTCAAGATCAAGAAAAAAAATC
The DNA here is from genome assembly GCF_009905375.1 of Apium graveolens. Classification (NCBI taxonomy): domain Eukaryota; kingdom Viridiplantae; phylum Streptophyta; class Magnoliopsida; order Apiales; family Apiaceae; genus Apium; species Apium graveolens. Next base: position 58,026,860 of record NC_133655.1, read on the forward strand.
AGGGTTCAAGGGTAAATAGTTTAAAGCACTTGCAATATAAAACATGAGTTATTTTGCATAATAATGACATTTTATGAAACAGTTCGAAAATATTTGCGATGTATTTTGGAAAAAAGTTCAGAAATACTTGTCTTACAGGCTTTACAACTATTACTGATTAATCTAGAGCCGACTCTGTCGCTCAGGCTTTAACGTCCAACCACTAGATCTTATTGGATTCGACCTTGACACTCAGGTTTTTCTGTTGAAACTGTACTGAGCTCGTCGACTGACCGCTAGGTTATTTTCAGTCCATCATCCACTTTCAGTGTTCCCGACTATAACCTACAGGGTCGAAATACCCTACGTTAGATGTCTAGGTATGCTTGACATATCCCCGATACTAATTCTTACGCAACGATATTCAAACCCGACTCGTAATTATGAATATTATAATAGCACACACAACAAATAGGGTTCACAATCTCGAAGATCAGTTCGATGTTCGTTTTCGGAAAAATATATATATACTCTTTATTTTACAAAATCAGGGTTATCGATTAGGCAAAATATTTCATTACATCGTACAACCAAGTTTCGTATATAAAACATACACATATACATATAGTCACTCGACGTCCCGATAATCTCTGGATACGTTCCTGTATTTACATAATTCAGTTTCCCGAAAATCGGGCAGCGTCTCCTTTGTTTATCGGACTACCCGTCGAAACATTAGTCGACGTCAATTCAATAACAACAATCCAATTCACCACAACCACAATCCGAACCACCAGTTCAACCCAACAATCAATCCAATCACAATTTGTCAAATAAATTACGTACTCGACTTTAATATAAAATCAAATTCTCATTTCAAAGATAATTTCACAAATTAATTTATTTGTTTTAAAATATTAGGACTCAGAATTATATCATCACCGTCCACCGTCGGCTCGCCGAAACTCATCACCGACGGCGAAAAAATTTACGGGTACCCGATTAATTTCGGGTTTCCAACATAAATTTCATCGATTAATCAAATTATTCTCTGCACAAAAATATATTACATCACGAAATTACTCAATGAAATCTCTGCATAAAATACCAATTTCGATTAATAATCACAAAATCGAAGCAACATAGAGGTTACAGTAATCGGAAAGTATTAAGGCAATCAGAAGTACAGGAATGCGACCACAATAACATAACAGCACAAACACTTGACTGCATATACACGCGCGTGTATATACACGCGCATATACATACATACAATAAAACAAGAAGCTGGCAGCGATGGTGGCACAACCGGGGAAGAAACCGGGACTAACAGAGATGGGGGTCACCGGAAAGGGGTACGGCGGCGCCAGAAACAACAGGGAAGGAGAGAAATTGAAAGAAAGGAAGAGGGAGAGAGAAGACGTGAGAGAGGGATAAGGGACAGAGGACTGTGATGGTACCTAATTAGTCCAATTTTTATGTTTAACAGATAATATCACACAGCACTCAAGTGTAAGCAACTGCCACGTATCACAAACGCAGCAAAAACCAAGCCTGAGAAGTAAACACGTGTCCTATTATCTCGGTTTCTCCGGAAATTCGCGAATAATCGAACCAAGTTGCGGGTAAAATAAACCTGAAAAATTATCAAAATAGTTCTAAAATATTACAAATAATCCGAAGTTATTAAAAATAAATTTTTCATAATTTTTAAAGTATTTTTAGAACGCAACTTACATCCATATTTCACAACTAACGAACCGAGCTGCACTTAAAATAAATTCAGAAAATTACGAGAGTAGTTTTTAAATATTACAAATATTCTGAAGTTTATAAAGACATAAATTTTGAAATTTTAAGATAGTTTCTGAAACACAATTTATACCTGCTTTTATCAATAAAACTAAACAACGAGTGCGTGAAATTAATCCCGAAAATTTCCAAAATAATTTTAAAATTCTCGGAATATTCCAAACTTAAATAAATATGAGTTTCATAATTTTTGAAGAATTTTAGAATTCAATATGGATTTTACAAATAAAAGCAATCAGAAAATCATTTAAAGATATATAATTAATAAAATATTGATTTCTTAATTTTTTAAAATCCTAAAAATAGTTATTGTAATTATAAAATCATAAAAATAATTTTAGTGACATTCCCAGTAGTTACGCAAATAAATTTGCACTAAATCCACTTTTGAAAAATGAAAATAATTCAATACGACTCTATAATTAATCACACAAACAACCCGGTACATTATAAATCACACATCAATAATCAAACAACACATAGCGGTCAAACCAATACACATATTTTATTTATTTAATAATTTCCATAATTACATAATTAAATAATTCAAAAATATACGAGTCGTTATATGGATCCTTTGGCCTTTTTAAGTTTGTTAGCATTTGCAGCGGATTTAGTTTCAGAGTTTACGCTAACATGCTGTTTATCAGAGTTTATATCAGACTTTGCATCAGACTTTACACTAGAAGGAATAATACTAACTTTCATTAAAGAATGTTTTATTTGATAATAATCATAGTACAAACTATGATATTCCTTACAAGTATAAATGGAATACCATAAACTACCACAATGAAAACAAGGATTTTGTGGCTTAAACCTAACAGGCTGACTCTTAACTCCTGATCTAGGAGGTAAAGAGTTTATATCTTTATTCTTCCTACAAAAAGAAGCAAGATGGTTAGAGTTTCCACAGTTATAATATTTCTTTCTAGGAGCATCGGGAACAGGCATATAATTATTTCTTTTATTCACACCTTCCTTTCCATTCCTATTTTTCCTAGCTTCCTTTAACTTGTTGACATTCCTAATCTCTTTCAGCTAATGCTTAAGCTGCTTCTTTGTCATTAAGCCTATGTTGACTTCAGCTGGTTTATCCTATTTTAATCTGTCAGAAGTTGACTTATCCTTAACTTTTATCACAGACTTTTTCATCTTTTCAAAATCAGACTTTACAGTTTTTGCTACAAACTTAACAGGATTTATCTTTGGCTTAGCAGTCTGTTTAACAACAATTGGCTCAATTTGTTCAGTTCCTTTTTCACTTTTATCATCTCCATAACCTAAGCCCTCTTTCTAGTTTCTACTACTTAATAAATTCTGAGTTGTTCTGCCAGAGTTAGTCCAAGTTCTGATAAGCTCTCTTTCCTTTTCTAAGTCAGCTTTTAGAGATTCATTCAATTTTAACACTTCATGTCTAACATATAAAGCATCATCTTTTTCTTTCTTAGTTTGATGAAGTAAAACTAACTCCTTTTCTAAATAATCATTTCTCTTTTTATAAGCAAGATTTTCAGATGTTAATCTTTCACATGTAAAAGTCTGATCTCTATAACTAATAAACATGGTTTTAAGATATAATCTCAACTCAGTAATATCATCAGTATGAAAGGCATACGTTGTTTGACGTACTTTCAATTCAGCAGTTTCAGGGCTGCTGTCAGCATTTGCCATCAGGGCATAGTTCACCTCATGTTCAGAATCTGAAGTGTCTTTCCAGATTTTCTTCTTTGTGACAAGTGCTTTGCCTTTGTCACTCTTTCCTTTCTTACAGTCAGGAGATATGTGGCCTCTTTCACCACAGTTGTAGCATTTGACATTTGAGTTGTCTCCTCTGTCAGACTTTCCTCCCTTACCTTCAGACTTTCTGTACCCTTTCTTATCAGAACTTCCACTTTTCCTGGAAAACTTATTGCCTTTTCTGAATTTCCTCTAGGCTATCTTTGTGATACCCTTTACCATAAAAGCACACAATTTCATCATCTCTTCATCAACATCTATTTCAGGTAAAATTTCAATTTCTGAATCATCATCATCAGAATATGATGACTCTGAATCATACTTTATGATGAGAGCCTTTCCTTTGCCCCTTTTTAAGGCAGCCATTTTAGGAGATTCCTCCTCATCTTTAAGAACAACTATCCTTGACTTTCTTCCATGTATCTTGCTCCTTTGATCCATCTCAAGTTCATAAGTCTTGAGCATACTATAAATTTCATTAAGAGTAGTTTCAGTAAGGTCATAGTTGTCTCTTATGGTAGTAGACTTCATATCCCAACTTTCAGGAAGAGCTAAAAGGAATTTTAGATTTGAATCTTCAAGATCATATTCCCTGTCCACCAGTGACAGATCATTCAAGAGTTTGACAAACCTGTCATATAAGTCAGTTAAAGACTCATAAGCTTTTGAGTCAAAGTGCTCATACTCTTGAGTGAGTATAGTCCTCCTGTTCTTCTTGAGTGCATCAGTTCCCTGGCATCTTGTCTCCAAAGCATCCCATATCTCCTTTGCAGACTTGAAATTAATGACCCTATTTGACATGACATTATCAATAGCACTATGCAGCAAATGCCTTACCCTTGCATCCTTGGCAATAGATGAGATGTCTTCAGCTGTGTACTCACCTTTCTCCTTTGATATGGTCATTGCTAGTTGATCAGCAACTACAATAGAGAGCTTGGTTGGCTTATGTGGTCCTTCATTAATTCTGTCAAGGTATACTGGATCTGTAGCTTCCAGAAACATAGCCATCTTCACTTTCCATATGGAATAATCAGAAGGTCTCAGTATGGGAACTTTAATAGTCTCATATCGACTTTGGGTTTGAGTCTTTTGAGTTTCTTCAGTTTTGGTGGGCTTGGTTGGAGTTTGTGCTTCTTCAGACATGATTGTTTGTATCTTTACTATATGTGTGTTAGCAGATAAGCTCTGATACCAATTGTTAGGTCACACAACATTGTAGAAGGGGGTTGAATATAGTGTAACTATAATCAAATCGATTTTCAACACAAGTAACAGTAAACAGATCTATCCAATATGATAAACTATGTTATAATGGAATTGTTCTCTCTCAGTGATGAACAAATATCACTAAGAGATGCTAGGTTATAATGTATAATCTTCTCGATAATGATAACACATATAGTGTAAACCCTAAGTCTGTGTTTATATAGTACACAGTTACAAGATAACTTCTAATTGATATGGAATATAATTATGTCTCCTAAAATATATCAATCATATATCTTCTACAAGTCTTCCAGTCTTCTAACTCTTTCTACGCATATTTTCTTTTGCTTTAGTCTCGATCTTCTACTGTAAATCAGCTTCCTTCCTTATAAGAAAGTCTTCCCACACTTAAGTTCTGATATGACCTTAAGTTCTGATATTAAGTTCTAACTTCCAGTAAGTCCTGATTTCAGTAAGTCCTGATATGACCTGTTTATTAAGATCTGAAAACTAAACATGAATCATATTAGACATGACATCTCAAATATATCTAACAAAGAATGTTCTTACTTAATATATAATTGTGTTTGATTTTGCAAGAAGCGCGAAATAAAAGTAAAATAGAAATCAAAACACAAAGCAATAAAACACCAAGCTTTAAAACTTTCTGGTGGATTTGAAATTATCCACCAGAGATATATATATATTTATATATATATATATATATAAAGATGAGAACTCTGTGATGCATGAATAGCATGTAGCTGCTTACAAGTTGAACAACAAGAATAATTGAGAAATTCTTTATAGATTTTGCTTTCTCTATTTCTCTAGTTTTTCTTTCTAACTTCAATAATTTTCAACTTGCTACTCTTGGTTTATATATTACCAAGTTACGTGATAGTAAGACAAGACAATAAGATAAACTAAATCTAGTCTAACTTCATGCTGGTACATTACTCTATCTAGCATATTTGAATACCTTCATAATTGCATGGAAATGGTAATGCTTCTTTGTTCTCTAAGTCCTGCAATTAGGCTGCCACATTCCATTTGCAAACACATGATGCATGTCACTGTGTTGTCACTGTCAACTCCTCTTTTGAATTTATGATCATCCGTCGGGACTATGTTGGTCATCCGTTGGGAGTCTTGTTAATAATCTGTCGGGAACCTTTGTAGATCATCCGTCGGGAGTCTTTCTGTCACTTGATTACATTTCACTTATACAGAATTACAAGACATCTTATATTTACAATTAGCCAACCTATTCTGCATATCAATCTAGTAGTCAACATGACTGAAAGATTCCTATATCATCTACTCAACTAAAACATTGTTGTTTGCAGAAATGTGCTACAATACTTATTGTTACATAAGCTACACTCTCAATGGATGTTCAGAGGTCATCCGTCGGGACTATAAAGATCATCCATCGGGACTATTATAGAACATCCGTCGAGAGCTACAAAAATACTAAGTTAAATCTACTAAGGTGTTTTGTTCAACTTATCATCAAGTTCATAACATATTCCTAAAAATTTCCCCCAATTTATGTCTACTGGAATTGTAGCCATAAATTAAGAGAAACTTGATGATAACAAAACACCTTAAATGTACAGATTGAATTATGGTAGATAAAACTAGTAAGTGCTACAGTTTATTTGAAAATTGAACAAAGTAAAGTGTACAAAGAGTTCTCACAATCATTATCAAGGTGTTCCTCTAGTTTGAGCAGATGTTTTCTATTTCCTTGATTGTCTTGATTTCTTCCCAAGCTTCCAGTTATTTTCTTCTATTTGATTTTGGAGTTGTCTATGAAATTCAAATTCTTCAGCATTTGATAGATCCAGTTTTCCTTGCATTTCCAATAGAGTCTCATTATTTAAGATGCTCAATTGGTCATGCAGTCTAAAGAATCTCCTAACACCTTTATCATCCATGAATTCCATCATCCAGTAAGGCCTCAAATGAACTGTATTTCCTGTGAAGGGAATTGATAGAGTCCTTGGGAATGCATTTGAGGCTTTTCTGCTCCTTAGTTCTTTTATCTTCTTAAGAACCAATTTCTTGGCAGTCACATTGAATCCAAATTTTTTCTTGAAAGATGAGAAGATCTTTATCAAAATAGTACAACTTTCTTGAATAATCATGTGAGGGGGCCATATAATCTCTTTTTCACCCTTGTATTTGAACACCAGTCTTTCAGGGAGATTTTTGTGAGCATCAATTCCCCTCAATTCTTCTAATTCATCCATATAGAGATTGATATCTTAAAATTCCTTGATATCATAGATGTATAGAAGATCTCCCTTGTTGACAGTTGGTTGAGCTTTGGTTAAGGTTTTGGTTTTGAGTTTCACAGGTTTGACCTTCTTGATTGCTCTTGTCTTTGTCTTCTTTAGCTTGTTAAAGATTGGTAGATTAAATTCAGGACGAGGCAAACTTTCCCAGTCTATTGGCTCATCCTTGGGAACTATAGGCTCACCATGAAAATTCTTTGTAGGATCCACCTTAAATTCCTCATGCACCACTGAGAGCTTGGATGTTTGAGTTGTAGATGTAGACTGGTTGGGAATGTAATCTTCCATCTTGTCATCATCAAATTCCAACATTCTTTTTGGAAGGATTTTTTATCTGAACTTCCTTTTCTATTGAGGTTCCTTGTGCATTTTCTGATCTTGATCTTAAGCTACCACAGGTTGTTTCACAGAAATCTCATTTGCAGTTTTCACATCTTGAACCTTGGCTACAATAGCAGCTTGCTTTTTCTTATGTTTGAGTTTCTTAGCATCTAAGCAGCTTGCTTTTTCTTATGTTTGAGTTTCTTAGCATCTAAGCAGCTTGCTTCTTTTCTTTTTCTTTCCTTTTTTTCCTTCTTTGCTTCTGCAAACTGAGGGTGTTCAGCCACCACACAGATTTTTTTCCCATTTATGTAGATTTTGGAAATTCTTTTCTTTTGTACTGAGTCAGTTGGATCTTTGAAGAATGCAATGGACCTTGCCAACAACTTCTTTTCATCTGGCCTTGGAGTCTCAAATATAAGGTCCAAAGGATTCTTGTCAAATGACTTTGGATAATTTCTTTTGGGCTTCAAAACCAAGTTGGCTTTTGGAGACTTTATACATGAAGGTTGGCTCTTTTCCAAGTTACCCAGACTCATTTCATTTACAGATAGTTGTCTCAATTGAGAGAAGTGAGAAAAGACCTTGTCTTTGTTCTTAATTGGACCAAACTTCTTTGCTATCTCTTCATCAATTTTCTTCCGTTTTTCATCCAGTTCCTTCTCAACTGCTGCAACATCAAGCTTTTTGTTTGATTCCAATTTAGCAGCTGCAATCTGGATCAGATCATTGCTGTACAAGACTGGTGGCTTAGGAAAAGTAATTTTTGGAACAATTACTTGACTGACTTGTATGTTTAACACATTCTCCCCCTCACTTGTTGGCTCCTCTTGGCTAACTTGAACAATTGAGTCTTTTTCCCCCTTTTTTTAGCATCAAGTTGAGTAGAGGTAGAAGTCTGTGCAGCAACTAGCTTTTGAAATAACTGAGTTTGTTGAGTTTGATGTAAATGAATTGCAGTGATGGAAGCTTCCAAGGTTTTGAGTCTTGTGTCCAAGGAGTCCACTTTGCTGGCAAGATTAGAGTTTTTCCTTAGTTGTCTGTTGATGTCAAGAAGGGTTGTGTTAGGAAATTTAGCATCCAATCTCTCAGAAACATCCTTCTTGACTTGATCAATCTCCGTTTGAATTGCAGTGACATCCGGATTGTGTTGAAGAGATTGAATTTGGTGCAGTTGAAGAGAATTGAGATGTGCTTGAAGAAGCTTCTTGGTTGTAACACCCCCAAATCCGGGGTCAGGAATCCGGGTCGTCACGCAATCCTTCAATCATGTGTAACCTGTATTAACTCTATAATCCAATAATTCCATATCATAGACCCCTAATCTCAAACACTCTCAAGTTATAGACTTAGAAATGATGTACAACAAGTATCATCTGTTATTAAAACTCAAATGTACTTTACAGGATCTCAAACAATTATTCATAACCTCTACATGAAGTTACAATAATTACGACTGATATCTTATACCTATCTGATACTCCGGCCCACCTGAGACAAAGCTGCCAGAGATTCTCCCCATGACTGCAAGCGACTAAGTCCCACATCGACATACTGGATATCTGTTGTGTTGTGACATTTAAAAGAAAGCAAGAGTGAGCAATAATGCTCATCCATAATAATATACAGTATGAAAAGACTTTATGAGAAATTCAAGTATAATTCCATATATGATAAATATGTTTATTCAAAAATAGTTTTCCTCGGTGATACACACCTTATTTCAAAAACAATTCTTTTGTTGACTTATTATCCTGCGAATACCTTAATGATAAACCCAACACCTAGGCTTAGGTTACGATATTGCATCACAATTCCAATTGGAAGAATAGGACATTCACTAGAGCCACCGCATACGATGATCAGTCGTACTATGGAAATAGTAACCTTTTCTACATATAGATGGACGACTTCCTTACTCCCGGTTGTCACCCTAGCCGTATTCGGGCTTTATATGCTTCCCCATTCCACCCGGGTATGTTTTGCATCTCATACGGAAAATTAATATGGCAGTCTCCCCAGTCCACGAAGTACTGGATCTTTACCCCACCTTTATCCTTTTAAGAATCCTATCATATACTTAGAATCATCGAACTATATCGAAGTTTCCCAAGCATTTTGCTTGTTGATAGGCACAGCTCATCTCATATATATATATATGTACTTCCGAAAGTTGTCGGAGGAAGTACTAAGGATGTGAGTTGACCGTTGTCAATAAATAAATAAATAAGGGGGAGAGTTTCCTTTGAAACTATGTTTAAATACTTAAAGTAAGTCGAGATATATTCATCGACGGTCTGAAAATATTCGAATGATTTTCTGAAACTCAGAAAATATTCTAAACTAGATTTTGTAATTTTTAAATCATATTAAATTATTTAATAAATAAATAATAATTAAATAATAATTATTAAGTAATTAGACCACGAATGATTATGTTTTAAAAGAATATTTGAAATAATATTCCCCAGCCATTTTACTTTTAAATAATTAGGGTAACTTTTATCAACATAATTAATCGAGTTTAAAATAAATAATCGTTGGAAAATACTTCTCCTATAATAAATGAATAATTAAAATAATATTCATTATTCAAACAATAAAATATAGTTGAAGGAATACGATCTTTGGAAATAGTTTTAACTAAATTCGAGGTATTTTAATATTTCGCAAGTGGACATCGAGTCCCTTGTAATAAAATAAGTGCAGACTTTTGATTGTCCAAAATATCTTCGAGATGATTCACGGGTATATTTTTTATAAAAACTGACTGACCCTCGGTCTTATAACTTATACATCACACTCTACTATAGCGTTAATATTCTTAAATAAAACACCTCTGGAATACTTCCGGGTTTTCATCAAATTATACTGACCGATTCTCGGTCTAAAATATACACCTCATATATACAACGCTACTCTCTAACGTTATTGACTGAAATTTGGTAATATTTATATACCAAAATCATTAACATATCGTATGATATTAATAATCATAATTTGTATAATATCATGTATATATAGCATTTATTTGAAAACAAACACAACATAACAGTTTTGAAAGGTAGGGTTTGAAAACTTGCCTGAAGTCCAAGATATGTTTCCCGACTTCCTCTCGTTCCAGGTTTTCTAATCAACAAACATCATAATCTTAATCAGTATTCCTACTCTCATCACCAACTTATATTTATAATAAGTTTAATACTTCATAATTTTCATTATTCGACCGACTCGAAATAAGTATCACTCCTTGGTCGAAACGGACGGTCAAAGTGGTCTTCTAGATTTGACTTTACTGGATATTACTATTACACGACTCACACTCTATCATTTTTAGTAATTCATAAAATTAATATTTTAATACGAAACCCCTATAAGAGTTTCTTGAGTGCTTGTAATATTTATCTTAAAAGTTTCATTTTGATAAAATGAATTTAATTATGTGAAAAGCAATTCAAACATTCGGTCAACTACGGAGTTTCACTATCCAAACCACTTTCACTAAAACATTGATATCTCTCAAACCGTTAACTTAATTGACGCACCATTTTTGCATAAGTGATCTAGACAAAATTTAGAACACATCATTTGAAAATAGTTTTCTAGTAACATGGATAAAAATCCCGAAGTGGCAGTTTCCTAACAGGGGGTTGTTTTTGACATTTATAGTCCGCGCGATCTCGGCTCCGATATTTTTATAAAATTGAAAAATCAACATTTTTACTTGATATTTTTATGAAAGTTAATAAACTTCATTTCTTACTCTCTGTAAAAATTTCATGATTTTTAAATATTTTTAAGTCAATCATTTATATTTACAAAGTTCGAATTTTGTAGCAGTTTTGTCGCGTAAATAGCTTTTACTAAAATGGTCATAACTTTTAAATCGTAAATTAAAATCAAGAGATTCAAGCGCCGAAACGATCCTCATAACATTTTGTTTCATAATCGAGTCTCAGTTTTCAAGAAACTATAGTTTATACATTCAGGGACTTCTGCAGAAACTTAAGTTGAGTTTCGTTCGTTTTAAGGAGGTTACGATTACGATCCGAGTTTTGTTTACGTCTTAAATCATTATACCACCATCAAAAACCATCAAATCATCATCTCAATACTAACTCCTCTCAAGAACATCATGTTATTGAGGCAACAATCATCAACCTTTAAACTAATTAACTAAATATTAATATAATATCAAATTATTCATCAAAACCATACTTATATCCAAGATCCTTACTTTTCTTGAAGCTTAAAACTTAAACAAAGTTTGGATGAATGTTTATAGCTTCCTTGAAGCTTGTTAATACTTAATAAAGTCCTAAGATCCTTGATGAAGCCTTGGTCTAGCTTTAGGAGCCTTAAACTTTCATGAAAAATCAAGAAAACAAGTTAGTGATTTTCGGAGTTACTATTTACCCTCAACTTCAAATATTTTTATAAAATTGAAAAATTCATGGTGGGCATGAAATTTGGTTCGTAACTTACCAATGATATAAAAAGAGGTTTGATAAAAATTTGGTGGTTTTTGAATGAGTAGATCATGAGATATGAATTTTTCTTTTCATGGTGTTCTTGAAAATCAGCATTGAGTTTTTGGAGAGAGAGAGAGAAAAAAAGTTGATTGGTTTAGCTTCCTTTGGAAGTATTGGATGATATTTGTGATATGTATTGTGTATGTACAAGGTGTGTTCAATAAGATACTTCTTATTCAAGCCTAGGTATTTGTGGCGCCCCAAAATCCGGGGTCAGGAATCTCGAAGGCCACGCCTTCTTAATCACTATATACCACATACCTCGCATCACAATATATAAATACTCACACTTTACGACCCCACACTTATCACACACACTTATAGGTTATTGTCTTGGAAATGAACCATTCATTACTAGAGTAAATCAAACCACAAAGTGATAATTATTACAACCGAAAAGTAATTAAGTCTTACGGGGGAATAACCTTTAAGTAAGGCTAGTCCGTCGGCCAAATATTTGTTTCTTATTTATTACCTTACATAAGTCATACTTGTAAATAAGCCGAACTAAAAACAACTGAAAACCAATCCAGCTTATTCGGTCTACCTGTGGTACAGCACAAAATAACCTACATAACAGCTAGCCGTTTCCTACCCATTTCCTAGCTGTGAGTTTCATGATAGGCATCTTGATTCACTATTGTGTTGTGTCAATTTAAGAAAATAAGTGTGAGCTATAATGCCCAGCATAATAATGTACAGTATGAAATGACTGTATGATAAACTCAAGTAAAGCGTCATATATAATATTTATGTTTTATTCAAAAATAGTTTTCATTGGTGATGCACACCTTCGTTTGAAGACAATTTTTTAGTGGATTTATTATCCTGCAAATACCTTAATGGTAAACCCATCACTAAGCTCGGCTTATGGTATTGCATTACAATTCCAGTTGTAAAAATAGTAGGACATTAATTAGAGCCTCAGCATACGATGATTAGTCGTACTACGGGAAAATAGTAAGCTTTTCTACTAGTAGAAGGACGACACTTTTGTATCCTGGTTATCACCCTGGCCGCATTCGGGCTACGTGTCCCATTTTGGGTATACACATACTTCACAAGTTTCTGAGTACACAGAGTACCTTCGCCTGCAGTACCTTGGTAGTCCATCTAGAACACATAGTACTATAGTATACCCCCTCCCTTGTCCTTTAAAAGAATTCTATCAGATCTCGAGAATTCGAACCACATCGAAGTTCCCCCAAGCGTTTTGCTCGTTGATTGAAACAGTTTGTTTTATTAGCGTATATATATATATGTATACGTACTTCCGAATTTTTCGAAGGAAGTACTAAGGATGTGAGTTGACCGTTGTCAACAGATAATTAAATTAGGGGAAGTTTCTTTTGAAACTATATTCAAAATATTTAAAATAAGTCGAGATAATATTCTTCGACGATCTGAATTTTTCGAATGATTTTCCGAAAATTAGAAAGTATTTTAAACCGGGTTTTATGATTTTTAATCATAAATGAATTATTTAATAAATAATAAATAATTAAATATTAATTGATAAATAATTAAAACTCGAAGATTTACACTTTAAAAGAATATTGAAATAATATTCCCCAACTTATTTATGTTTAAGTAATTTAGTAAACCTTAATATTTAATCGAGTCTGAAATAAATACTCACTGGAGAATACTTCTCCCATAATAAATGAATAGTTAATAAATATTTATTAATTCTCGGGTTTTTATCTTAAAATCCCGACCGACTCTCGGTCTTATAATTATACGTCAGGCTTATAGCGGAATTAAACATTTTACGATATATGCTTATCGTACAACATCGCTACATTATGCGAAAATTCAATTACTACGTATCATGGAAAGCATGGTATTTATGCAATGATAATAAAACAATCCTTTTAGAACACAACAGTAAATGGAGTTGGGTTCATAAACTTGCTTGGGTATCTCGAGGTGAAGGATGCTCTAGGTTCCGCTCGGAAATCTATAATCATAAATAAAATTCGTTTTGTTAGGTCCCGTTCTAATTTACGACGACTCGCACTCACGTGCTACTTATTATGCACCCTCTCAACTTAAATTACCCTTATTATCTCTTTAAGTCCTTGTTCTTTATTAGGATCGTTTCCTTTTTCGAAGCGTCTTAAGTCCGTTTTCATTTTCTTCGTCGGCTCCGCTTATGGATCCTACGGTTTTCTAATCGCGCGATCTCGACTCCGATATTTTTATAAAATTGAAAACTCAATATTTTCACTTGAAATTATGGAAGTTAGGAAACTCAATTTACTACTCTCTGTAAAAATTTCATGATTTATGAACATTTTTAAGTGGATCTTTTTTATTTTCAAAGTTCGTAATTGGTAGTAGTTTTTGTCGCGTAAATCACTTTTAGTAAAACGGCCATAACTTTTGATCCGTAAATCGGAATCATGCGATTCAAGCACCTAAACGATCCTTATAACATTATCTATCATAATAAATGGTTATTGTTCAAGGAACTTGTTATTCCTAGTGGACTAACAATGAGATTTACAGAAGGGGGGTTGAATGTAAATCTCAAAACTTTTTCAAGTTTTGAGCAGTTTATGAAAGTTGTGTGTTCAAGAAGAACAAGTGTGTGAATTGCTTTAAGCTAATACAGACATATATATATTCAAGCACAAATGTAAAGAACACAACAGACCTTAAAAACTTTTCTGGTGGATTTGTTGTTCCACCAGAGATGGTATTTTAGAAAATCTGTGATTAAATAATGTTGATCACAGCTGCATCCTAGTACAAACTAGATGAATTTTCTCTCAATATTTTTCTAAACAGCTCTGGAAAATCTCACATCTAATTACTAGCTTCTACTTGGTTTATATATTACCAAGTGTACAAGTGAAGAACAATATAAAATACAGTAATAAAATAAGATCTTCACTTGCTTCTTTTCCTGTTCACTCCAGTACTTTGTTGACTATTGCATCTTTGTACCAGAGAAGAACGGCTGCTTTTTCTGTTGTTCCTGAAATTCGGCTACCACATCTCAGTTGTCTCTATCAACCCATGTGCCTATGTCTGTAGGTACAACTACCTCTTATCAACGGCTAATCATCAGAACATCCGTTGAAGCTTTCATCCGTTGATGCACTCATCCGTTGAAGGATGTTATCCGTTGAAGCTTTCATCCGTTGATGCACTCATCCGTTGAAGGATGTTATCCGTTGATGACTTTATCCGTTGAAGCTTTAGAGACATCCGTTGAAGCTTAGCTTCTTATCCGTTGAAGGTCTTTAAGTGATCCGTTGATACCACTTCACTTATACAAAATTACAAGGCATGAAGTATTTACAATTAGCCTTCCTATCTGCATATCATCTAGTAGTCAACATGACTCATAGTTTCTCTCAACTTCCAAGAATTACATTTTAAATACAGAGACTGAAATATGCTACAACACTAGACTTATTTCTAAGTAAAGCTACACCATCAACGGATAGCCAAAGTGGTCTTATCCGTTGAGGCTACAGACACTAAATTTCTACTTAAGTATTTTGTTAAACATATCATCAAACTAATGCACATACATTCCTAACATTCTCCCCCTATTTATGTCTATAAGAATTGTAGGCATAAATTCAGGGTTAACTTGATGATAACAAAACACTTAACAGATATATGAATTGAAACTAAGTAGAAATTTAAAAATGCTGCAAAAGTGTATGTACTAGGAGATAATTGAAGATTTACAGTGTTTCCAAGGACACTCCTTTAGTCTGAGCAAATCATCTTTTTCTTCTTTGTTCCCTGGTTTTCTTTCCTAGCCTTTTGTCATTTTCCTCAATTTGGAGTTGGAGTTGTCTGAAGAATTCAGCTTCATCTTCAACATTGATATCCAACTTAGATTGCATTTCTTTGAGAGTTTCATTGCTGGCAATCTTGAGTTGGTCTTCAAGTCTGAAAAATCTTCTGACTCCTTTATCATCTCTAAATTCCATCAACCAATGAGGTGATTTGAGAATTTTCATTTCCCTTTCTTGAATGAGTAAAGTCCTGGGTAAAACATTGGGCTCCCTCCAAGTTTTCCTTATATTGGCTATCTTGTTGAGAATTTCAGTCTTGGCAGTTCTGGTAAAGCCAGAATCCTTTTGTATAGCTGAATAGACTCTAATCAAGGTAGAGTAGCCTTCATCCAGAATCCTGTGGAGAGGCCATGTTCTTTCCCCAGCTCCTTTATATCTGAACACTAATCTCTCTGGTAACTGTCTGTAGGCAGCTATTCCCCTTACATCCTCCAGCTCATCCAGATAGAGTTCAATGTCTGAAATTTCTTTTATGTCACAGATGTGAACATAATCATCTTTAGAAATGGGTGACTTAGGCTTAGGTTTTTGTTTTTGAGTGAATTTCTTAGAGGTTAAGGGAGGTGTAGATTTTGGTTTTCTTTTCTGTTTCTTTGGTAGTGGAAGAGTGGTTAGAAAGGTAGGCAATTTGATAGTGTCCCAATCAATAGGTTCCTCTTTTGGAATGATTGGTTCACCATGGATGTTTATTGTGGGATCAGCAACAAGGGGTTCAGGTATGGAAGGTAGTGGTTTAGATATAGATTTGGTTACTTCAGTGTTATCTCCACTCCTTCTAAGTGCCTTGGCCTTTCTTCTGTTTCCCTTCTGCCATTCCTCTCTTTCTTCCACACTCTCACCAAATATACTCCCTAAAACCTCATCTAGGTTTGTAGTCTTGTCTTCACCCCTGACTTCAATCCCTTTTTCTTTTTCAACTAGACTTGACTTTAGCTGTTGTTCAAGCTTTGCTTGTGCTCTTTTGTCAGCCTTTAATTGCTTGTCTTCTTCCTTCTTGGCTATTGAGAATTTGGGATGTCCTTGCATCACACATATGCTCTTTCCCTCTCTAATGATAATAGCTCTATTTCTCCTTACAGCCTCATCCATGGACTTTTTGAGATAAGCAATACTTCTGCCTAAAATCTTGTTCTCATCAGCTTTTGGAGGAGGAAAGTCCACTTCTTTTAAAGGATTCTTTGTTGAGTCCTTATTGGATCTTTCATTGGGCTTGAGAATTATAGCTTGTAGTTCTTTGGAAGAAGCTTCTCCATCCTTATGACTCCCTACTGGCATGAGCTCCATGTTGATTGGTTCAATTTTTGTGCTGTATTTCACAGATGTTGCTTTGTCTTGTGTAGAACCAAACAACAGTTGCAACCTTTCATCAATTCTCCTCCTTTGCTCTTTCACTTGAATTTCAGCTGCTGCTAGCTGAATCAAATCAATTCCATCAGGCTTGTCCTTGATTTGAATGATTAGAGAAGTAGTGATGGCAGGAACTAGCACTTTAGATATGTTGACTTTTGTAGATGGCTCTCCTTCCCCTTCCCTTTTACTCTCCCCCTTTTTGTTATCATCAAGGAGAGGGGTCAAGCCTTGTGCTTTTGCCAGCTGCATTAGGAGACTGGTTTGAGATTGTTGATTGTGAAGAATGGTGGCCACAGAATTTTCAATAACTTGAACTCTGTCTTCTAACTTGGCCAACCGTTTTTCAGTAACAGATTCTTTCTTCAATCTCAAAACCAAGTCCTGCAATGTACCATAGGGCATGACTGAATCCAATTTTTCTGAAGTATAGGTTTTCAAGTCAGCAATATCCTTCCTGAGATCATCCATACTCAGATTCTGCTTCACTTGCTGCAGCTTCATGAGATGCAGTGAGTCCAGGTGAGCTTGAAGGATAGCCTAGATACTTGCATGTGAAGTATTCTGAATGGCCTGTTGAATAGTGTTGATTTGTTTGACTAAAGAGACATTGAATTCCACTGATCTGTACTCCTTAGTCAAGGCCCATTCAGGTAGATTTGGAATTGAACTAGGGCCTTCATCTCCCCCTAAGTTCATGCTTCCATCAAAATAAATAGAGTCATCATCATCAGAATTTGCTCCAAATTCCTCAGATGGCTCACCAGCTGTAGAAGGCATTTTGTTAATGGCAGCTTTATCCCTTTGAAGAGATTCTGTTGTGTGCACTAGATGTAGTGACCTTTCTGCTTTCTCATTGCCCTGAGCAGCCAACAGTTGATAGGCTGTCACAGGATGAGTAAAAGTGTCAGCATCCAAGGAAATGTTATCAATTACAGCTTTGTAATGTTGCTGAAATTGTCTTTCCTTTTCAGCATCATCCACAATCATTGACTCAATAGCAATGGCTGGTTCCACCCTTGTATCTACTGTACCTGCTTTTCTCTCTTTTTCTCTATGTTCTTGCATCAGGGGCTCCCCCTGGCTCACACAACTCACTCCCTCACCTTCACCTACTAAGGTGGTACTCCACTCACTTACTTTTGCCATGCTGGAAGAAATAGCATGCATTTTTGAGCTCTCAATCTCTCCTTTTGCCTGGGAGCAACCCAGCCTCTCACTCAAATTGTCACTCCCTTCCCTCAATCCTAAGAGTGATTGCACAGTATTCATGTCTTCTACACTTGGGATTAATTTAGTTATTTGTGTAGAGACTGTCAACGGATGTGGAATATCCGTTGAAGGTGAAACTGATGTTATCAACGGATAACTGCTGTTAAGCTTATCCGTTGAAGAACAACCACTTGTCAACGGATGAGTGATATCCGTTGAAGAAGGAAAAGAAGTTGAAATTGAAAGTGATATAACTGTTGAATCTGTGTAGATTGATTTGAGATGTGGTGACACAGATCCTTCAATTATATCTGAAAGAATTTGCGGGTGATCCAACAAATCATCCAAGAGATGATGATCACCTGTATTTGAGTGGGGCTTCTCCCTGAGTTGTAAAGAGGGAGAATCAGGAATTTATGGGAATAACATATCCACATCCAGAGATGGTGATGAAGTGTTTGGTGATTGATGTGTGATTATTGTGAGAGAATGGGGCTGTGACTCCACATTTATTGGAGTCACATCAAACTGAGTTTGAGAAGGCATAGATACAGATGGATGTATCTGTGCAGTGTGTGCACCCTGTGTAGAAGATTGGGTTCTAGCCTTCTTTCTTCTAATAAAGGCTTTTGTTGGTGAGTGTTTGGCTTTAGTGTCCCTCCCTCGTTTGTTCTGTGTTCCTGGTTTGGAACTATTTTCAATAGTAACATCCTTTTGGGAGGATGCTACTAGGGATGTGTTAGATACCTTTTCAACCACCACAGCTTTTTGAGAAACTGTGGCTTGGCTAGCTTGGGAAGCACTCAACTTTCCTTCCTTATCCTGGGGGTTTCTTTGATGTTCACCCCTCCCCTCACCACTCACACCCTGTTCACTCACCTCAGGGTTAATAGTTGGTGTTACAACTGTTGTCTTTTGAGAAACAACAGAGGTGGATTTCTTTGTCTTTGATTTTGAAAGTTTAGTTTTGGTGACCTTGGTAAAAATCTGTTGGGGCATCACAGATTTCATGGCCACACTAGAAGATAAAGAAATAGAGGGGTTGGAAGAAGTAGGAGTTGTAGAAGCAATTACCTCACCTACCTGAGGTGCATTCATGATTGGTAAATATACCAGTGACACACTGCTGTTAAGATCCATTCTCATCAAGTCTGCAAGAACTCTTTTCTCTTGTGCCCAGCACTTGAGTTTATTATTCTCATTGATTATGACTAAACCTTCAGCAACATGGTTAGCCAATAACATAAAGAATCTAGCATAATAGATGTTATTAGGTCTATTAGCTTTGTTACCTAATCTAGTACCTAATTCTAGCATCACATAGTTGCTAAAGTTAAAATACCTATCAGAAACAAGCATATAGAGCATATTAACCAGAGATGAAGTTATGGCATCAAAATTACTAATTTTCCCAGAGAAAACCTTTATAAAGGCATCCCCAAGGAAACTCCATTCTTTCCTAAGGCCTTTTCTTCTAATACTCCCTAAATTAGCAGAGTTAAGAGAATAACCTATGGAATCTAACAGGCTGGATACATCACTATCATTGTGTGGTGTCATGGCATTGTTCTCAGGCAATTTAAAACATGCTTGTAAATCATCACAGTTGTTACAGTGAGTTTTACCTTTGAGAGTGAAGGAGATAGTCATATCCAGGGAGTTGAACTCAGCAGTTGTCCAAATCTCCTCAACTACTTCACAGAAAATTGTTGGGGCTTCCAGCATTGCATAGCTAAGTTTACAGTTTTTGATGAAGTCCATCATTTTGTGATAGTCTGAGTGGGCTTCATTCTTTTCTACCAAAGCTATGAAATTGTTCTTTTCATAGATGAACCCAGATTGAGACATAATCTTCACGACTGGTGCCATTGTTGTGAGTAGAAATTGCAGAGAATAACTTGAAGTTTTTTGCAGAGAGAAAATGGTAAATGCTTGAAATTTTAAGAAAGCGTAAAGTAAAAATGAACAATCAGAAGGACTTATATGCTTTCTCAAATTAATAAACAAAAATATAAAATAAAGATTTATCACTAAATATGCGTTAGTGATTTTCAGCCGTTTTAAGAATAAACTGTAAGTATTCTAAAAACTACCTTTAAAACCAATACATACAGATGTATGTATGAGTATCAACGGTTAAGAGAATAGAATCAACGGCTGTTAAACACCTGAATCGATTGATGTGACATTTCAACGGATAAAGCAAATTGTCATCCGTTGAAAGGTACTTCAGTTTTATCCGTTGACGGATAAAAATTCCAGAAATGTATTTGTCTTTCAACGGATAATGATTATCCGTTGATAGAGCAATTTTGACTTTCAACGGATAGGGAACATCCGTTGATGGAATAAACTATGTTAAAAGTCAAATTTGTTCTTAGCAACTAATATATTTCAGGCTTCAATTCAAATTGCAATAAAGACATGAATTTTAAGAGTAATTAAGCATACCTAGCTCACTTACCAATCTTGTGAATGTTGATTCATCAAGTGGCTTGGTAAATATGTCAGCAATTTGTTGTTCACTTGGAACAAAATGTAGTTCCACTGTACCATTCATGACATGCTCCCTAATGAAGTGGTACTTGATATCAATGTGCTTGGTCCTTGAGTGCTGCACAGGATTCTCTGTTATGGCTATGGCACTTGTGTTGTCACAAAAGATAGGAATTCTATTAACATGAAGTCCATAGTCAAGGAGTTGGTTCCTCATCCATAACACTTGAGAACAGCAACTTCCAGCAGCAATGTATTCAGCCTCAGCTGTAGAAGTAGAGACTGAATTTTGCTTTTTGCTAAACCATGATACAAGCTTGTTTCCCAGGAATTGGCAGGAGCCTGTTGTACTTTTCCTATCTATTTTGCAACCTGCATAGTCTGCATCTGAATAACCAATTAGATCAAAGCCAGATTCTCTAGGATACCAAATACCTAAATTTGGTGTACCCTTGAGATATCTGAAAATCCTTTTGATAGCAATTAAGTGAGACTCCCTAGGATCAGCTTGGAATCTAGCACAAAGACATGTAGCAAACATTATATCTGGTCTGCTAGCAGTTAAGTATAAAAGTGAACCAACCATGCCTCTATAACTTGTAATATCCACAGACCTTTCAGTCTTATTTAATTCAAGTTTGGTGGCAGTGGCCATGGGAGTTTTTGCAGATGAACATTCCATTAAGTCAAACTTCTTTAAAAGATCATAAATATATTTAGTTTGACTAATGAAAATTCCATCACTAACTTGTTTAACTTGTAAACCAAGAAAATAGGTTAGTTCTCCCATTAGGCTCATTTTATAATTACTTTGCATTAGCTTAGCAAACTTTTTGCAAAGTTTATCATCTATAGAGCCAAATATTATGTCATCTACATAAATTTGAACAAGTATACTAGAGCCATTAACATCCCTAAAGAAGAGAGTTTTATCAACAGTACCTCTAGTGAAGTGATTCTCCAAAAGAAATTTTGATAAGGTTTCATACCAGGCTCTAGGTGCTTGCTTCAGTCCATAGAGTGCTTTCAACAGATAATACACATAGTCTGGAAAATTTGGATCTTCAAATCCTGGAGGTTGACTTACATAGACTTCTTCCTCTAATTTCCCATTTAGAAATGCACTCTTGACATCCATTTGATAGACTTTGAAATTGGCATGGGCTGCATGGGCTAGAAAAATTCTGATGGCTTCAAGTCTTGCAACAGGAGCATATGTTTCATCAAAATCTATTCCCTCTTGCTGAGAATAGCCTTTAGCAACCAGTCTGGCTTTATTCCTTATGATAATGCCATTTTCATCCATCTTGTTTCTGAATACCCACTTTGTGTCAATAGGACTCTTGTTCTTTGGTTTGGGTACCAGCTTCCATACTTGGTTTCTCTCAAATTGGTTCAGCTCTTCCTGCATAGCTAATATCCAATCTGGATCCAATAGAGCTTCTTCCACTTTCTTAGGTTCCTCCTGAGACAGAAAACTACTATACAGACATTCATCTTGAGTGGCTTTTCTTGTTTGCACTTTAGATGATGCATCACCAATGATCATTTCAAAGGGATGATTCTTGGTCCATTTCCTTTGTGGTGGAAGATGTGCTCTAGATGAGGTGGCCTCAGTATTGTCATGATGTGAGACAGAGTGTTGACTAGTTGAAACTCCCCCTGAGTTGTTGGTCCTTTGCAGGGAACTTGGAGTTCTATCAACTGATGATGTAAATCGATTATCCGTTGATGAACTATGATCAACGGATGCTTCATTTTGTACTTCAACGGATGATGCACTATGTCTTTCAACGGATACTGCATTGCCTCTATCAACGGATGCAGTATTTTGTGCATTATCCAAGGGCATGTTTTGAATCCCTTTTGAAGTGTCATCTCCCTCAGTCTCCTCTTCACTATCATCACAATATATCTCAATGTTGTCAAATTTGAGTCTCTCATTATGTCCCTCATCTGTTAGTCCATCAATCTTTTTATCATCAAACACAACATGCACAGATTCCATAACAATGTTGGTTCTTAGATTGTAGACCCTATAAGATTTTCCAGCTGAGTAACCAACAAATATCCCTTCATCAGCCTTTGCATCAAACTTCCCTTTATGGTCAGATTGATTCCTCAGTATAAAGCATTTACATCCAAAGACATGAAGAAAGTTTAGAGTTGGTTTTCTTCTCTTGAACAACTGATAAGGAGTCATGCCTTTAGCTTGATTGATCAAAGAAATATTCTGAGTGAAGCAGGCACAATTAACAGCTTCAGCCCAGAAATATGTTGGTAACTTTGATTCTTCAAGCATTGTTCTGGCAGCTTCAATTAAAGATCTGTTCTTTCTTTCAACAACCCCATTTTGCTGAGGTGTTCTTGGAGCTGAGAACTCATGCATGATTCCATTTTCTTCACAGAACAGCCTTAATGTCAAATTCTTGAATTCAGTTCCATTGTCACTCCTGATATTTCTAACCTTCAAGTCAGGATGATTGTTGACTTGCCTGATGTGATTGATAATGATTTCACTTGCTTCATCCTTTGATCCAAGAAAATAGACCCATGAGAACTTTGAGAAATCATCTACAATCACTAAGCAATATCTTTTTCTTGCAATAGACAATACATTGACTGGTCCAAACAAATCCATATGTAGCAGCTATAATGGTTCATCAATTGTTGTTTCAAGCTTCTTTTTGAATGATGCTTTCCTTTGTTTGCCTTTCTGACAAGCATCACACAAACCATCCCTTGAGAATTCAACTAGAGGGATTCCTCTAACTAAGTCCTTTTTGACTAGATCATTCATTGTCTTGAAATTCAAGTGAGATAGCTTCTTGTGCCATAGCCAACTTTCAACTGAGCTTGCTTTGCTGAAGAGACAAGTAATGGATTCTGCATCTGTAGAGTTGAAGTCAGCTATGTACATATTTCCTTTTCTAACTCCAGTTAGAACCACTTTGTTGTCTTTCTTACTAGTGACAACACAGGCTTCAGAATTGAAGGAAACTGTATTCCCTCTATCACATAGTTGACTGATGCTCAGTAAATTGTGCTTGAGACCATCAACTAATGCAACTTCATTAATGATGACATTCCTTGTTGAAATCAAGCCATATCCCATAGTAAACCCTTTGCTGTCATCTCCAAAGGTTATGCTAGGGCCAGCTCTCTCCTTGAACTCTGTGAGCAGGGAGAAATCTCCTGTCATGTGTCTTGAACAACCACTGTCCAAGTACCATAGATTTCTTCCATTTCCCTGATTGCTTGATGAACTAACTTCATTTTCTTCAGAATCAGCCATGAGAGCAAGGTTGACATACTCCACATCTTCATCCTCTTCATCTCCATTAGTTGCCCAGTCCCTTTCTTGAGTAATGAAAGCCCTCTCCTTTTGCTTGAGTAGATCAAAATATTTCTTTTTGTAATCTACTTGTTCAAATTTCTTCTTTTCAGAAGTTGGCTTTCTGCGCTCACCTGTAAAGTGTCCACTTATACCACAATTGAAACACTTGAACTTGGATTTGTCCACAGTGTTTTTGTGAGGTTTAGTGGCTCTAGTGTTTTTCTTGAATTTCATCTTTGCAAATCTTCTGGACAGAAATGCAAGATGCTCATCAATTCCATCTGAGTCATCTTGGCTGGAGTTGTCTTCATTTTCAGCAACTTGCTCTTTCCCCTTGCTTGATTCCTGATTTCTTATACCATCTTTGGAGTTTGATGTAGATCTCGCAGTTTCTTGTCTGCATTTCCTCTCATCTTCAGCTACCAATGCAACTGAACTTCCTTTCTTTCTCCCCTTCTCCAATACCTCATCCTGTTCCAGCTCTAGTTCATAAGTCTTCAAGATTCCATACAATCTTTCAAGAGTGAAGTCCTTATAATCTTGAGAGTTTCTTAAGGAGACAGTCATGGGTTTCCATTCCTTTGGCAAGGATCTTAAAAATTTAAGATTTGAATCCTTCACCTGGTACACTCTTCCATACAGCTTCAGTCCATTCAACAGCTTTTGGAACCTATTGAATGTTTCATTTAAAGATTCATTTTCTTCAAAATGAAAGTATTCATACTGTTGAATGAGAAGCTGCATTTTGTTTTCTTTCACTTGTTCTGTACCTTCACACAGTAGTTGAACTGTGTCCCAAACCTCTTTGGCAGTTGTGCAATTTATCACATTATCAAACATATCCATGTTAAGACCATTAAACAAAATGTTCATAGCCTTCTTATCCTTGTGGACTTCTTCTGTGTCTTCCATTGTCCATTCTGCTCTAGGTTTTGGAATGGATTGACCAACAGCAACTGTGGCTGTAGCAACTGTTGCTACTTTGTGGGGAATGTGAGGACCATTCTCAATGCAGTTTACATAACCTTCATCTTGGGAGAGTAGATGAAGGTGCATTTTCACCTTCCAATGGTGATAACTGTCTTTGTCAAGAACTGGGATCTTTACTCCAATATCCTTCTTACTCATCTTTGTTAGATTCCAAGATCTTTAAACTCTTTGTTTGTCAAGAGCCTGCTCTGATACCAATTGTTATTCCTAGTGGACTAACAATGAGATTTACAGAAGGGGGGTTGAATGTAAATCTCAAAACTTTTTCAAGTTTTGAGCAGTTTATGAAAGTTGTGTGTTCAAGAAGAACAAGTGTGTGAATTGCTTTAAGCTAATACAGACAGATATATATTCAAGCACAAATGTAAAGAACACAACAGACCTTAAAAACTTTTCTGGTGGATTTGTTGTTCCACCAGAGATGGTATTTTAGAAAATCTGTGATTAAACAATGTTGATCACAGCTGCATCCTAGTACAAACTAGATGAATTTTCTCTCAATATTTTTCTAAACAGCTCTGGAAAATCTCACATCTAATTACTAGCTTCTACTTGGTTTATATATTACCAAGTGTACAAGTGAAGAACAATATAAAATACAGTAATAAAATAAGATCTTCACTTGCTTCTTTTCCTGTTCACTCCAGTACTTTGTTGACTATTGCATCTTTGTACTAGAGAAGAACGGCTGCTTTTTCTGTTGTTCCTGAAATTCGGCTACCACATCTCAGTTGTCTCTATCAACCCATGTTCCTCTGTCTGTAGGTACAACTACCTCTTATCAACGGCTAATCATCAGAACATCCGTTGAAGCTTTCATCCGTTGATGCACTCATCCGTTGAAGGATGTTATCCGTTGAAGCTTTCATCCGTTGATGCACTCATCCGTTGAAGGATGTTATCCGTTGATGACTTTATCCGTTGAAGCTTTAGAGACATCCGTTGAAGCTTAGCTTCTTATTCGTTGAAGGTCTTTAAGTCATCCGTTGATACCACTTCACTTATACAAAATTACAAGGCATGAAGTATTTACAATTAGCCTTCCTATCTGCATATCATCTAGTAGTCAACATGACTCATAGTTTCTCTCAACTTCCAAGAATTACATTTTAAATACAGAGACTGAAATATGCTACAACACTAGACTTATTTCTAAGTAAAGCTACACCATCAACGGATAGCCAAAGTGGTCTTATCCGTTGAGGCTACAGACACTAAATTTCTACTTAAGTATTTTGTTAAACATATCATCAAACTAATGCACATACATTCCTAACAGAACTACAGTTTGAATCTTCGGTACTTTCTGCAGAAACTTAAAATTACGTTTTGTTTGTTTTAGCGGGGTTACGGTTATGATCCGAGTTTCGTTTATGCCTTAAATCTTTATACTACCACCAACAATCAACATATAATCATCATCACACTAACTCCTCTCAAGAACATCATGTTCTTGAGGCAACAACAATCAACCTTAAATCTACTTAGCTAAACATCAAGATTACAATAATACTTCCACCAAAACTAGGTTTACAACTATGTTCTAAAAGAATCTTGAACTTAAATCTTAAGTAAGGCTGGGTCAAAGATTTATACCTTTCTTGAGATCTTGAGATGTGTTCTTGATGATGGTGAAGTCTTGGTAGTGCTTGGTATGGTTTTTGGAACCTAAAATAATCATTAAAATCAGGAAACCAAATAAAAGTTACTATTCATACTATTCACTATCATCTTTTTTGAATTTATTTCACCCATATAACCTTGATAAAAAGAGCTCAAAGATTTATCTTACCTTAGTTTAGATGGTATAAATCTTGATAATTAATAGGGGAATTTTTCCATGTCTAGAGCTTGGTGATTTGAAATTGATTTCTTGGTTTATGGGGAAGGGGCCGAATGGAGCTTTTGGGAGAGAGAGGGAGAGAAAATTTTGTTGCTTCTTGCAATAATGCTTGAGATAGCTTGTATTTGATTGTTATTCTCTAGTATATATCCTAGGATTTATTTTTGTTGCCAAATCTTTAGACAAAACTAGCTAGGCTTTTTTAGTTTACAAGGTAAGCTAGATAGTTTAGCCATTTAGCTTACTATTCTCTTAGCCCTAGTTGATCATCCTACTTCCTTAGCTCACTATTTCATAAAGTAACCATGGTTACTTTTTTACCATGGTTAATTAGTGTGTTACATTTATTTAATCGTTTACGCGTTCTTTCGGTCGCTTAAACATTTTCGTAATACTTTCTCGCAAATGGTTCGCGACAAAAATCCTTTCGTATTTATTCCTTATGTTTTGAATTATTGTACTTGGATATAAATCCGTAGGGTTTTAAATTCGTAATTATATTGTGATTCATGTAATCCTTGGTGATTAAATATGGTCATTTTTCAAAGTTCGTTTTCTTCAAAAACTAATAGCATTTACATACACTCATTTGGTACGTATAATCATAATATCAACTTCAAAACTCATTTTCTCATGCACAACATAGTGTGGGCTGAAAAGTTTTTCCCGTCTGTCGGGGTTACTATTCATTAAATTTTTTTTACAAGGTCTCAAAAATTCGAGTTATTACAGTCTTCCCCTCTAACAAGGATTCCGTCCCGAAATCAATTAGAAAATAAGTGGGGATATCCATTCCTCATCGCGTCTTCAAGTTCCCAAGTTGACTCTTCAACATTTTGATTCCTCCAAAAATTCTAACCAGCTACACTGTCTTGTTCCTCAGCACTTGTTCTTTTTGGTCCATTATCCTTACTGGCTGCTCAATGTAGGTCAGGTCTGGTTGTAAATCTACCTGCTCATATTCTATCACATGTCGCGCATCCGCATGGTACTTCCTTAACATGGATACGTGGAACACGTTGTGCACTTTTTGCAGATTAGGAGGCAAGGCGAGCTCGTAAGCTAGAGGTCCTATTCTCCTCAAAATTTCAAAGGTTCCTATGAATCTGGGACTCAACTTCCCTTTCTTCCCAAATATCATCACTCCCTTCCATGGAGATACTTTCAATAGCACTGAATCCCCTACTTCATATTCTCTATCCTTCCTGGTCTGGTCGGCGTAGTTCTTTAGTCTGTCTTGAGCTGCTACCAGTCTCTTCCTGATGAGTCCCACCATTTCCCTGGTCTGCTGGACTAACTCGGGTCCTATTATCTTGTGTTCTCCAACTTCATCCCAATATAGGGGAGAGCGACATCTCCTTCCGTAAAGAGCTTCATATGGAGGCATTCCTATGCTAGCGTGATATCTATTGTTGTAGGCAAATTCGATTAGGGGTAAGTGGTCATCCCAATTCCCTTTAAAGTCGATGACACACACTCGCAACATAACTTCTAGGGTCTGAATAGTCCTTTCGCTTTGCCCATCGGTCTTGGGGTGATAAGCGGTACTCATATTTAGTCTGGTGCCTACACATTCTTGGAAGCTTCTCCAAAATTGGGAATTAAACCTTGTTCTCGATCTGACACTATGGCAACAGGAACGTCGTGTCTCACTACAATTTCCTTCAAGTAGATATCCACCAGCTTGTCTATGGTGTACCTTTCTTTGATTGGTAGGAAGTGCGCAGACTTGGTCAGTCTATCTATGATAACCCATATGGCGTCGTGATTGGTCTTCATCCTTGGTAGGCCTGTCACAATATCCATGGCTATATACTCCCATTTCCTTTCCAGAATTTCCAGGGGCCGCAATAGTCCACTTGGTCGCTGATGTTCAGCCTTCACTCTATGGCATGTCAAGCACTTGTTGACCCACTCTGCTACTTCTCTCTTCATGTTAGGCCACAAATAATATTCCTTCAGATCACGGTACATCTTCGTACTTCATGGGTGGATTGAATATTTGGAGTTGTGCCCTTCGTGATGCAGCTCGTCCTTTAACACTTGCACATTTGGAATCCAAATTCGGGACGCATGCCTCATGATCCCTTTCTCGTCCTTCTCGCATCTCACTTCCTCACCGGTCAATATTCCTCTTTCTTCACTCGTCTTCTTTTCCTGACATACTCGTATCTTTTCAGTCAGTTCCGATACTAGCTTAATCTCAAATAATCCTTCTGTTCCTTTATCGGTAGTTCTCACGTCAATTTCCATCTTCTCAAATTCTTTAATTAACTCCTCATATGTCATTGTCATTTTGATTCTTTCCTTCCTACTAAGGGTGTCAGCCACCACATTGGCTTTACCCGGGTGATACAAAATTTCACAATCATAATCCTTAATCAACTCTAACCACCTCCTTTTTCTCATGTTTAGTTCTTTCTGAGTAAAAATATATTTGAGGCACTTATGGTCTATATAAATCTCGCATTTCTCACCGTACATGATAGGGAATAAATAAATCCTGATTACGTAGTTAATGTTGCATTAATTACACATGATTTGGGCTACAAGGCCCAATAAGAAGATGTATGACATTCAGACCAAAAAGGTTAACACATTGATCAGGCCTGATGGACCAGATCAGGCCTGATGGAACAAAGAAGGCCCAAAACCCTGAATATTAATTAATTTCATAATTAATTAATAAGGAAGAAAAACAGCTATCAAGATAAGTCCGAGTGGGGATATAAATCCTTGTGGATTAGCTTCCAAGAAACCTCATGGGATAAGGAATCAGCTTTCTACTTCCTAGGACTCCAAAGTCCATTCTAATTCTGAGACTAGACAACCAAGTCTCCTAACCCAAGTCAAATTTAAGGACTCCCAACATCTATATAAGGGGCCTCACCATACAAATCAGAACTACATTTTTTGACTTGATCCTTGGCAATCAGCAAGATACGTAGGCATCTTGTTAAGGCAGATCGAGTCACGAAACACAAGAGCAGTCAAATCGAGCCTCGAAGCTCACGTTCCTTAGTAATAAATACAACAATTATTATACCTTAGTTTTTGATCCATAATATTTGGCGCCATCTATGGGACTGCACAAAAACAACCATGGCGAGAACACGGAGAACAAGCAGCGTCCTTGAAGGAGGGACACCCGCGGGGACAACCCAAATGATTTCGTCAACTGTGGAGGTGCCTCCGCATTCAACCTATGCCGTCACCCAAGGAGGAGCCCAGGTAGGGGCATCTGAACCTCAACCTCAAGGGACGATTCCCACGGCTCCTCAAGGTACTAATCCCCAACTTTAACAACTACATACACCTATGAATTGTCGACCCATTGGTACGAATATTCAACTGTTGTAACCACTAACCCCCCCCCTTTTGGGATATTCCTTTACCCCGAGGTTGGAGGAAGTGGACATGCTGGACGGAGTGAAGCGCGGGGGCAAACACCCCCTACATACAAGGTTTGGCTCCTATCCCGGAGGACCAGGAATTTTCTGGACCTTATACTGAGAGAGATTCTGAATCTTCAGATGACGAAGTGGCCCCAAGAAGGAGACGTGCTGGCAAAGAGCCGATGGCTGATGGTAACCAACGCCCTAGGAGCACCCGAGGGGTGAATCCCCAAGAAGTGCAGGAGAGAATCAAGGCCCATGAGGCTGAGATTCAGAGGCTGAAGCGTGACTTGGAGGCGTACCAGGTTCCCAGGCCCCCATTACCACCTAGGGGGAGAAATCCTCCCCAAATCATAGACCTGGATGGTCCGACATGAAGAAGGGATGTAGCCCCAAGAGATGACCCAAGCAATCTTATTCCCCTTGGAGATCCTGATGATCCTACCCCATCATTCACTGAAGAGATAATGAATGCCCATATCTCACGGACGTTCAAGATGCTCACTATCAAATCTTATGATGGTACGGGAGATCCCGCTAATCATGTTAGGACATTCTCCAATGCACTATTGTTACAGCCTGTGAATGACGCTATTAAGTGTCGGGCCTTTCCTCAAACCCTGTCAGGTATGGCTCAAAGATGGTATAGTCGCTTGCCCCCGAACTCTATTGAGTCCTTCAGAGAATTAAGTCAAGTTTTTATTAAGCAATTCATCAGCGGGAGAGTGCATGAGAAAAGTTCAGCATCCCTCATGAGTATTCTGCAGGGAGCGAAGGAATCCTTGAGAGACTAACTGAATCGTTTCACAAAGGAAGCTTTAAAAGTCCCGGACCTTGATGACAAGGTAGCCATGATAGCACTGCAACAGGGAACTAGGGATGAGTTCTTTAAGATGTCCTTGGCCAAGCGCCCCCATGAGAGCATGTTACAGCTTCAAGATAGGGCCGGGAAGTACATCAAGGTGGAAGAGAGCATGAAGAAGACCGTAGTGAGCAACGAGCCCGCTGGAGGCAAGAAGCGAAAAACTGATCTGGAGTATATCGCTAAGGAAGCTAGGCTCCGTATCCTTTCCTCGAGTATCTAGGCCCGCAAGACGGGCCTTCTTCATCCTCGTAGTCTCTTCAACGAGAGGCACGTTATCCTCGTTGATCTCCTTAGCAGCTGCAAAACAAGAGAAAAAACAAGATAAGTGGTATCAATAATGCATGAAACAAAATAAAAATGAGAAGGGAAGAAAAATACCCTGTTGAGAAACAGAGGATAGCCCCACGTGGATGAGGGATAAATCCTCTAAAAGAGTCCAGCTAATAGTGGCACCGTCATCCCGAGTAAGCTCCTCATAAATAATAGTTTTCTCGGGGTTAAGTAAATGGATTTGAGGCTACCATCACTAACCTTCCCGAAAGAAGATCTGAAGAGGGTGCCCCAGTCACCATTCTCCCACCTTAACCTGAAAAAACTATTCCTCCAATTTTGGTTATTGTCGAGAATGGAGGCGATGTTAAAAATATGCTTACACTTTGGACTTTGTTTAACATAGACCTAACCACAATTACCAGAAGAACCGTTGTAACATTGAAAAACCTTCCTAAAAACAGTTACGGATAAGGGAAAACCTCCCCTAAGACAACAAACCATAAAACATAAAATTTTCCCAAGCGTTTGGAGGAAGCTGACACGGGTTTATTTGTAAATCAGCTAGAAGGTGAGGAATAAAAGGATGAAAAGGAAACCTAAGCCCAACATCAAGGGCATCTGTGTAAACAAAAAGAGTATCGGGTTTCCAGTGGCAAGTACGATCGCCACCAGAAACTGGAACTAGCCTAAGGGGAGGACGAACATTATAACGTGCATTTAAATTATCATAATCTATATTGTGCCAAGTGTTGCAATGATTAAACAAGTGTTGTAATGATTAAAAGAGTCAAGATGAGCAGTGGAGGGATATTCGTCCCCCCTAGTATTAATCATATAAATTGAAAACATGTAAGAAAAGCGGATCTCGACATCCTTACCCTGTTTTTGAAGACGAGGCAATCTTGGCCGCTCTCTCACCACCTTTGTCTGCCATTAATGGAGAATGAGGAAGGCTTGGAAGCTTGGAAGAAGGTCGGGAAAGTTTTGAAGGCTGGAAAGTGTTGAGAGGAGAGTAGAAATTTGTGGGGAGTAAGAAGTTGTGGAGAGTGGAAATGAGAAGTGTGAGATCACACCCCCCACACCTTACTCTTATATAGCCCCTGGTAGGGCAGATCGGGCCTCAAAAAAGCCCATTTGTGCCCAAAAATAGAACATTCTGGAAGAATCCGGAAATAATATATAAAATTAAAATAAATTTTAAGTGAATTCTGGAAGAATCCAGAAAGAGCCCTAGGAATTTTAGAAGATTCTGGAATTGGGCTTAAGAAGTAAGGCCCAACCCAAATTTTATTGGGCCTGTGGATATGAAAAGCCCTATAAGGGTTCATGACTGAAAATTCATGAACCCAAATCTATGGACCTAAAAAATATGTATGAAGCCCAGTGAAGGGACCAAATGTTTGAATTGAAGGATAAAGGCCCATTTAGGTCAGGGAAAAGCCCAGCTCGAGACCCAAACCCAATATTTTTTCAAAGAGAATGGGACCAAAGGAAAAACCCAGGTTAGATATGGATAAAAATATTTTTTTGAAAAAGAAGGGGGCGAGAAAATTTTCATAATCCAATTAGATCAGGATTGTTATTCAATTTCTAGTCGAAAGAGTCTCGTCGAAAATTCCTTCGATCAGAAAATAATGCCCCTTTATTCGGTCAGAAATTGATTAGTAAGAAAGATCCTGACCGAAAATAGGTCAGGATTCTAATTGAAAATTCTTGACCCACAAAAAGGTCTTTCGACCAGAAAATAGACCAGACTCCTGCTCGAAAAGTTCTGCTCGAAAATACTGTCGACCAGAATGAAATGGAGGCATATTTCAGTCAAAAAAATAGAATCCTGACCGAAAGGATTAAAATCCAGTAAATAAATAAATAATAATAAATAGGGAGAAAATCCTGGCTGAAATTCGACCAGGATTCCTGCTCGAAGCCTTCCTCCTCGAAACCCTGTCGACCAGGGCAAAGTGATTGCTAATTCGACCAGGATCTTGGTCGAACAGGATTCCTGGTCGAACCAGGCATAAAAAAAGAGAGAAAAAAAAAGAAAAAAGAAAAAGAGGGAAAAAAAATCCTGAAAAAAATATTAATGAAAGGAAATTCCTTAAAATATTTCTTAAAAATGTAAATATTTTCAGAAAATAAGGAATAAATCCAGAAAATTAAGGATAAAACCCCGAAATAAGGGAAAAATCCAGAAAATTGAGGAAAAATCCCAGAATTAAGGGAAAAATTCCTGAAAATTAAGGATAAATCCTAGAATTGAGGGACAAATCCAGAAAATTTAGGGAAAATTCCAAAAAAATAAGGGAAAATCCCAGGGTTCAGGGAAAATTCCTGGAAATTAAGATAAATTCCTAAATAATAGGGATTAAAGCAATCGTTGTAAATGTGTAGGTCGCTCTACACTTTACGCAAAATGCTACCCTGTAAGGGAACGAACGAACTTAACTTCTACGAAACCTAGTCACTGTTTCCCAAAAGTTGGGGGGCAAATGATAGGGAATAAATAAATTCTGATTAAATAGTTAATGTTGCAATAATTACACATGATTTGGGGTACAAGTCCCAATAAGAAGATGTATGACATTCAGACCAAAAAGGTTAACACATTGATCAGGCATGATAGACCAGATCAGGCCTGATGGAACAAAGAAGGCCCAAAACCCTGAATGTTAATTAATTTCGTAATTAATTAATAAGGAAGAAAAACATCTATCAAGATATGTCCTAGTGGGATATAAATTCGTGTGGATTGGCTTCCAAGGAACCTCATGGGATAAGGAATCAGCTTCCTACTTCCTAGGACTCCAAAGTCCAATCTAATTCTGAGACTATACAACCAATCCTCCTAATCCAAGTCCAATTTAAGGACTCCCAACATCTATATAAGGGGCCTTACCCCACAAATCAGAACTATGTTTTATGACTTGATCCTTGGCAATCAGCAAGGTACGCAGGCATCTTGTTAAGGCAGATCGAGTCACGAAACATAAGAGCAGTCAAATCGAGCCTCGAAGCTCACGTTCCCTAGTAATAAATACAGAAATTATTATACCTTAGTTTTTGATCCATAACAGTACATGTAGTGCCTCCAAATTTTCAGGGCAAACACTATGGCTACTAATTCTAGATCATGCATTGGGTATCTGCTCTCATACTCCTTCAATTGTCGAGAGGCATACACTATAACCTTCCCGTGCTGCATAAGCACACATCCTAGTCCTTTATGTGATGCATCGCTGTATATTAAAAACTCTCCCTTTCCATCGGGAAGAGCGAGCACCGGTGCTGACACCAGTCTCCTTTTCAGTTCCTGAAAGATTTCCTCATATTTCTCTGTCCATACAAACTTTTCTGTCTTCTGGGTAAGTCTAGTCAGTGGGCCGGCTATCTTACCAAAGTCTTGCACGAATCTCCCGTAATATCCCACTAAACCCACAAAGCTCCTAACCTCTGTTGGGGTAGTTGGTCTTCCCAGTTGGATACCGCCTCTATCTTGGCGGGGTCAACTAAAACTCCTTTGCTACTCATCACATTCTCTAAGAACTAAACTTCCCTTAACCAAAACTCGCATTTCGAGAACTTGGCATATAATTTCTCGTTCCTTAATATTTCTTAAGACTATCCTCAAATGTTCTGCATGTTCTTGCTCTGTCTTTGAGTAGATTATAATATAATCTATAAAAACTATCACACATATATAGGTACATTTTGAACACTCTGTTCATCAAATCCATAAAGGCTGCGGGTGCATTGGTTAACCCAAACGACATGACTAAGAACTCATAGTGTCCATACCTAGTGCAGAAAGCAGTCTTTGGTATATCCTCCGGTTTGATTTTCAACTAGTGATATCCTGTCCTCAAATCTATTTTGGAAAAGCGTACAGCTCCCTTGAGTTGGTCGAACAGGTCATCAATCCTAGGGAGAGGGTACCTATTCTTAATGGTCAGTTTATTCAACTCTCGGTAGTCTATACATATTCTCATACTATCGTCCTTTTTCTTTACGAACAGTACTGGCGCTCCCCATGGCGACACATTGGGTCTTATCATCCCATTATCTAATAAATCTTGCAGTTGAGAAGCTAGTTCCTTCATCTCAACTGGGGCTAACCGATAAGGGGCCTTGGATACTGGTGTCGTTCCTGGTGCTGATTCTATAGCGAATTCTATTTCCCTGTCGGATGGCAACCCAGGTAAGTTCTCTGGGAACACATCCTCAAATTTATACACCATGGGTATGTCCTGTATATTAGGAACTTCCTTCTTAGTATCCATCACTTAAGCCAAATAGGCCTCGTTACCTTTTTTTAACAATCTTTTTGCCTGTAGCATAGTCAGAAATTTATGGGTCTATCATTGACCTCTAAACACGACTTCATTTCCATTTTGTACTCTTATCTTTACCCTCTTCTGCTCACAATCTATTTGCGCTCCATTACTGGATAACCAATCCATTCCTAATATTATATCAAATTCTCCTAAGGCAAATGGGATTAGGTCAACTTCGAAGACTTTTCCTTCTAATTTCAACTTGCATTTAGGGTGTACTTGATTCACAGGAATTATTTCTTTGTTTGTTATTTCCACTTGTAATACCTCACATAATGGTACGACGTTAAGTTTTAACTTTTTAGCAAAATCTTGAGATATAAATGACTTGGTTGCTCCAGAATCAAATAGGACATTTGCATGTTCGGAATTTAACAGAAGGGTACCTGCTATCACTTTAGTGTTTCGAACAGCATCCTGAACGGTCATGTTGAAGGTCCTAGCAGCTGGGGGTCGGTTGGATGCAGCTCTGCTCATCCCTGAGGCTGGGGGCTTCAATGTTGGGCAATCCTTCCTCATGTGCCCTACTTTCCCACATTGGAAACATGTCACGATGGGTCGGTTGCAGTTGTTGGCAAGGCCGGTTTTGTCGTACTTATAGCATTTCAGAGGGGCTCTCGCCTGGCTGCACAGTCCAAGGTGTCTCCTCTTACAGGTTCGACATTCCGGTATTGGGGTGCGGGGTTGGCTATGAAATGCTGCCCTAGATTGTCCGCCGCCCTGGCCAACACTCTCACTTGGGGCCTCGTATAGGTTAGGACACCACTCCCCTAATGAACCTGCTTGGAAGGCTCCTGATCCCGGTTCCCCCTCATTGGCTTCCTATCTTCCTCTGTTAGATATATTTGTGATGTCATGTCTAATCTGATTTGTTTAGTTTCATAAATTATTATCAGAACTTAACTAGAAATCAGAACTTACTGAAGACAGGAAGTTATCAGAACTTAAGCCATCACGACTTACATCAGAACTTAAGTGCAGATACACTTCAGGGATGAAAAGTGGCTGATTTATAGTAGAGGATCTGGATTAAACAAAAGAAGATATGCTTGGAGAGCTATACAGCTAAAGGACTACAGTAGATAATCACTGATTGATGTATTTTAGAAAACATATCATATCAATTAGGATATATCTTGTAACTGTGTAGTATATAAACACGGATTAGGGTTTACACTATATGTGTTATCATTCACGAGAATATTATTCATTGTAACCCTAGCAGCTCTTAGTGATATCATACATCACTGAGAGAGTAGATTAAACCTACTATAACAGAGTTTGATATATTGAATAAACTTGTTTTCTGTTACATAATTGTGTTTATAATCGAATTGACTGTAGAGACTATATTCAACCCCCTTTTATAGTATCATTGAGGCCTAACAAGTGGTATGAGAGCCAATCTGTTAAGCTTACAAAAAGTTAAGATCCAAACAAACAATCAATCATGTCTGATCAATCAAAAACACAAGACCCTCAAGAACCTGCAAAGGTTCAACCCATTCAAAATCCCAGTATATATGAAACCATCAGGGTTCCTATGCTCAGGGTGTCTGAGTACCCTGTATGGAGTGTGAAGGTGGCCATGTTTCTGGAAGCTACAGATCCAGGATATTTAGACATAATTTATGAGGGTCCACACAAACCCACAAAGCTTTCTGTTGCAGTTGGGAATGAGCCACATAAGATGATTCCCAAAGAAAAGAGAGAACTCACCACTGAAGACATCTCTTCACCAGGCAAGGATGCAAAAGTAAGACACTTGCTTCATAGTGCACTTGATAATGTCATGTCAAATAGGGTGATTGGATGCAAGACTGCAAAATAAATCTGGGATGCATTGGAAGTGAGATGTCAAGGAACCAATGCCATCAAAAAGAACATGAAGACAATACTCACACAGAATTATGAGCGCTTTGACTCAAAATCTGATGAGTTACTAACTGATACATATGACAGATTCATAAATCTGTTGAATGATCTGTCACTAGTGGATAAGGAATATGATTCAGAAGATTCAAATCTGAAATTCCTACTATCTCTTCTTGAAAAGTGGGATTTGAAAGCTACTACAATAAGAGACAACTATGAACTTGCTGATATGTCTCTTGATGAAATCTATGGGATGCTCAAGACTCATGAACTTGAGATGGAGCAAAGAAAGAAGAGGCATGGAGGGAAGTCTAAGACAGTTGCTTTAAAGACTGAAGAAAAGCCAATTGTCTCTAGGAAGGCAAAAGGAAAGGCTCTCATCATACAGACTGATTCAGAGTCATCAGATTCTGATGATGATGATTCAGAACCTGAAAATTATGCTAAAAGAGGCCACATCTCTCCTGATTGCAAGAAAGGAAAAGGTGATAAAGGCCAGGAACTTATCACAAAGAAGAAAAACTGGGCAGACATTTCAGAAACTGAAGAAGAGGTGAACTATGCCTTAATGGAAAATGATGATAGCAGTTCTGATGCTGCTGAACTAAAGGTACCTCTATCAACTCTTGCTTTTGATACAAAAGATATTAATGAGTTGAGATTATTTCTGAAAAACATTTATATTAGCTATAGAGATCAAACTTTAGAGAATGAAAGATTAAATTCTGAAAATCTAAAGTACAAAAACAGAAATAGCTATCTTGAAGGAGAGTTAGTCAAGATGAACACTA
Source organism: Apium graveolens (assembly GCF_009905375.1). Taxonomy (NCBI): domain Eukaryota; kingdom Viridiplantae; phylum Streptophyta; class Magnoliopsida; order Apiales; family Apiaceae; genus Apium; species Apium graveolens. The sequence continues at coordinate 58,065,332 of NC_133655.1, forward strand.
TTCAGACATAGAGAGATAATGCTGTGTATGTTAAGAATGAATTGCTTAAACAGAATGATTATCTAAAAACTGAATTAGAAAAAAAAATCATCAGGACTTGGACTTACTCAGGCATAACAACTCAGAATATTCTAAGTAGTGGAAACTGGAAAGAGGGGTTAGGTTATAAAGACGGTAAAAGTGAGAAAGGGAATTTGCCAATTAAGCCAATTGCTATCAAACAAACTGAAAAGCCAAAGGTATATTCTGTTAAATTTGTTGCAAAAACTGTTGTGTCTAATTCCGAAGAGATGAAAGACTCTAAAACAGAAGTAAAAGAAAAGTCAACTTTTGACAAATTAAAACAGGATAAACCAGCTTTGGTAAACATTGGCTTAATGACAAAGAAGCAGCTTAAGTATAAGCTGAAAGAGATTAAAAATGTGAACAAGGTAAAGGAAGCTAGGAAAAATAGGATTGGAAAGGAAGGTGTGAATAAAAGTAATAATTATATGCCTGTTCTTAATGCTCCTAAAAAGAAATGCTATAATTATGGATACTCTAACCATCTAGTTCTTTTTGTAGGAAAAATAAAGATATAAACTCTTTACCTCCTAGATCAGGAATTAAGAGTCAGTCTGTTAGGTTTAAACCACAAAATCCTTATTTTCATTGTGGTAGTTTATGGAATTCTATTTATACTTTCAAGGAATATCATAGTTTGTGCTATGATTATTATGAAATAAAACCTTTTTTAAAGAAAATTAGTGTAATTCCTTCTAGTGTAAATTCTGATGCAAAGTCTGATATAAAGTCTGATAAAAAGCATGTTAGCATAAACTCTGAAACTAAATCCGCTGCAAATGCTAACAAACTTAACAAGGCCAAAGGATCCAAGCAAGTCTAGGTCCTTAAATCTAATCAATAGTGGTCTTTGTGATTGCAGGGCAACAGGAAAAACATCCTGGTTCTGGACAATGGATGTTCAGGACATATGACTGGAAATAAAGCCCTGCTATCAGACTTTGTGGAGAAAGCTGGCCCAGAAGTTTCTTGTGGAGATGGCAACATGGGAAAGACTCTGGGATACGGAAATATCAATCTTGGGAATGTCATAATTGAAACAGTAGCTCTTGTCTCAGGAATTAAACACAATTTGCTAAGTGTGAGTCAAATCTGTGACATAGGTTATCCTGTGGATTTCTTTGAAGAACACTGTTAAGTTGTAAGTAATTCTAAAGGAAAAGTGGTTCTGAAAGGTTACAGACATGGTAACATATATGAAGCCAGACTTTTAACAAATTCTCATGGTTCTGCAATTTTTTTGTTAAGCAGAGTATCAATTGAAGAAAGCTGGAATTGGCATAAGAGACTCTGTCATTTAAAATATCAATAACATAAATTAGCTAGTAAAGAAAGAGCTTGTGAGAGGACTGCCGAAATCAATATTTGCTCCTGATGGTCTTTGTGACTCATGTCAAAAGGCAAAATAAAGAAAATCTTCATTCAAGAGCAAAACTGAATCCTCAATTCTTGAGCCTTATCACTTACTACATGTTAATCTATTTGGTCCAGTCAATGTCATGTCTATTGCAAAGAAGAAATATGCTATGGTTACAGTCGATAAGTTCACAAGATACACTTGGGTGTATTTCTTGCACAAGAAGAATGAAACTGCATCTACTCTAACTGATCATGTCAGACAGCTAGATAAGTTAGTCAAAGATTCTGTTAAAATAATAAGAAGTGATAATGGTACTGAGTTCAAGAATTCAATCATGGAAGAGTTCTGCAAAGAGCAAGGAATAAAGCAGGAACGTTCAGCACCTGGAACTCCACAGCAGAATGGAGTTGTAGAAAGAAAGAACAGGAACCTTATTGAAGTTGCACGAACTATGCTTGGTGAAGCAAAGCTACCAACCTATTTTTGGGTTGAAGCTGTGCATACTGCTCGTTTTACACAGAATGCTACACTCATAAACAAGCATGGAAAAACACCATATGAGATGGTGAAGATAAAGAAGCCAAATATGAAATACTTTCATGTATTTGGATGCAAGTGTTTTGTTCTTAAGACTCATCTTGAATAGTTGTCAAAATTTGATCTAAAAGAAAGGAATTTTTGTTGGATATCCACTTTCCATAAAAGCCTTCAGAGTCTACAATTTAAGAACAATGGTTGTCATGGAATCTATCAATGTGTATTTTGATGATAAAAAGATTACTGGACTTGAAGATTTTAATGATCATGATCAACTGAGATTTGAAAATGAAGATGTAAATTTTGATTCTGTAAATTCTAATGACCTAAATCCTGATCCTGTAAGTTCTAACGGGTTAAATTCTGATGTCATTGAAACTGTGGTAACTGCTCCAAAGGAAAATGCACCTGTTCAGTGGGAGCAAGCTGATGATCATACCACATCTCAAGACTCTCAAGAAGCATCAGAACCAGTCACTGGCTCTTCAAGTTCAGATTCATCAAGTTCTGATGAGCCAAATTATGACAATTCTGGAAACTCTATTTCTTCAATTCCTAAAGGATCCAACTCAAATTCTGGAATCTTAGAGAGCATAACTTCAGGGGAGCATCAGAAAATGTTGATGGAGACAAAATGGATCATAAGGGAGGATCCAATTCTAGAGATCAACTTGCATCTATAAGGAAGTGGACTAAATCACACACACCTGACTTAATAATTGGAGATCCTGAAGCAGGTGTCAGAACTAGAACAACAATAACAAATGAATATCTCTATCATTCATTTCTATCTCAGACTGAACCAAAGAAATTGGAAGAAGCTCTTCAAGATTCTGATTGGGTGCAAGCAATGCAGGAAGAGTTAAATGAATTTGAAAGAAATAAAGTTTGGACCCTAGTACCAAGACCAAAGGACAGATCAATTGTTGGTACAAAATGGGTGTTCAGAAATAAAACTGACAGTGATGACATAATTACAAGAAACAAAGCAAGGCTGGTTGCTAAAGGTTACTCTCAATAGGACAGTATTGACTATGATGAAACATTTGCTCCAGTTGCTAGATTGGAAGCCATAAGAATATTTTTGGCTTATTCTACTCACAAGAAGTTTAAAGTCTTTCAAATGGATGTGAAAAGTGCTTTTCTCAATGGAGAATTGGAAGTAGAGGAATATGTTGAACAACCTCCAGGCTTTGTAGATCCAAAATTTCTAAATCATATCTACAGGCTTGACAAAGCACTTTATGGCCTTAAGCAAGCTCCAAGAGCATGTTATGAGACTTCATCTCAATTCCTTTTGGAAACTGGATTTCACAGAGGCACAATTGACAAGACTTTATTCTACCTCAACCATGGAAAGGACTTACTTTTGGTACAGATATATGTTGATGATATCATCTTTGTGAAAGATTTTCCAAGTTAATGTAGTCAAGATATCAAATGAGTATGATGGGAGAGTTGAGTTATTTTCTGGGACTTCAAGTCAAACAAACTGAAGAAGGCACTTTTATCAGTCAATCCAAGTACACCAGATATCTACTCAAGAAATTTGGAATGCAAGATAGTTCTACTACATCAACTCCCATAGCCACTGCGACCAAGTTAGATAAAGATACTGGAGCATCAGTAGATATTACTAACTACAGAGGTATGATTGGCTCTTTACTCTATTTCACTGCAAGTAGACCAGATATCATGTATGCTACCTGTCTTTGTGCAAGATTTCAGGCTGATCCAGGAGAACCTCATCTAATAGCTGTGAAAAGAATTTTCATGTATCTAAAGGGTATAGCTGATCTAGGATTGTGGTATCCTAGGGAATCAGATTTTAAGCTAATAGGTTACTCAGATGCAGATTTTGCAGGATGCAAAATAGACATGAAAAATACTAGTGGAAGCTGCCAATTTCTTGGAGGCAGATTGGTTTCTTAGTTTAACAAGAAACAGAAATCCATTTCCACATCAACTGCAGAAGCAGAATATATTGCTGCAGGAAGCTGTTGTGCACATAATCTGTGGATGAAGAATCAGTTACTGGACTATGGGTTAGAATTTTCTAAAATACCTATATACTGTGATAATCAAAGTGCTATTGCTATGACAGGTAATCCAGTTCAACACTCATTGATAAAGCATATCAACATTAGGTACCATTTCATAAGGGAACATGTGATGGAAGGTACAGTGGAATTGCATTTTGTTCCAACAGATCAACAACTAGCAGATATCTTCACAAAACCACTATGTGAAGCTACTTTTACAAGACTGGTAAATGAACCTGGAATGGTTTCAGGTTCTTTCTCAAAATCTGTTTAGTTTTTGTTCTCATACATCAGACTTTATGATCAGTGTTTACAGATTTTCTTATCTCAATGTAATATGTGCTTAAATTGTAACATATTAAACACTGCTTATTATCTAATGTGATTCTATAAACTCTGAAAGTGTTTTGAATGTTTTGTGACTATTCAATCCAATGAGGATTATCTTGTTAGATGCTGACTTAGTAGTCTTTAACAAACTATGTATCTCATGTTTGAATTAGTTGTTTATGTGGAAATCAATAACACAAGCAAATTCTGATTTTGATCATAGTCAAATTTACTTCATGTATCTTATTACTAAGTCACAAACTAGATTATTGCTTCTTATCTGTCAAATTCTGATGTCAGTAAATCTTAAGAATGAACTGCATGCTTGATAAGCCTCACTTATCTGAAATAAATAAATAAATAAATTGAAATCAGGTACTCCTTTGAGATCTAGAGTAAATATGTGAAAAGGAAGATCCAAGTGCATTGCTGGTATTAAGTAATATGCATTAGAAAAGCAAATTAATTTTTCTTGGTGACTTTTCACATTCTCTGATAACTGAAGAAATATTCTGATATCAGCATTAATTCTGATAGCAGTTGTAACTCATTTACACTGAGAAGCCCTTGTCAAAAGAATTTCAAAAGATGCATAAAATAAGCACAAACAGTTGAGGTGGATTCTTTCATAACTTTATTCTACAGTAGACTTCACAATTCAAGACATATTTTAAGCATTTTTCTTAGTCATGCCTTATTTCTAAGATATACTGAAGTTTATTAGACTTTAATCTTTATCTGATCATTTGCACATACACACAGTATCACTCCATGTGAATGATGAAAATTACTGTGGTGATTAAGTTGTTTCTGATAAACAGTTAAGTATTATTTGCATAAATTCTGAGGACAAGTTCTGATTATGTTCTAATGATTAAACTCTGAAAAACCCAGTCAGTATTTATGTGAAGAAACACAGAAATAGTCATTCACTTTTTGAGTACAGAAGCCATGTTTTGATGACCGTTCAATTCTGATAATAGTCAAGTTCTGATGCAAATCCTGATGCTTGCGTGGCATTATTTATTTACTTGACTTATTTTTGGTATTTACTATAACAGTTATATTTCTCAGAAAAATAATTAGGTGAGATAAAAACAGTCATAATCATTTGTTAGTGGGTTGCGTGTTGGTTTTGGTATGTGCAGGTGTGCAATAATTACTGCATGTTTACCGTGGCCACTATTTATGTTTTGATTGATTAAACGCTGCCAAGTGTAAAAACTGCCGGTTCTAATTCAAAAGAGACGTTACCATGTGCAGAGTATAAATATCAGAGATAAAAGATTATTCAATCTTTTACCCACTCTTTTACTCTATTCTCTCTCTCTCTCTCTCTCGCTCTCTTATTTTCTTACTCTCTTATTTTCTAACGTTCTCTTACAGGCATTTTATCAAACACTTTGCAAACACAAAATTTTCACTGGATTTTTCAAGAAAAATGGCACCAAAGGATGTTATTTTTAATGGAGCTAAGTTTGTCCCAAACAACTACTATACTATCTTGAACAAGGATGAAGCTCCTTCAGAACTTCACTTTGTTCAAGTTTCTTGGCTCACAGTGAGATTGAGTATGCTCTGACCCAACCTTAAGCAATCTCTGGTAAACAAGTGCTGCAATTCTGGAAGACTGGAATCTATGATGATGGAGGTGAAACTGGATCTCCAAGCATCATCTTCTCATCAGGAGAAGATGAGTATATGGTAACTGTTTCTACAGTGAGGCAGGCTCTTCATCTGCCTGAAAATTGCACTTACAACTCAGCACCTGGAGAATCTGTTCTTCAGAACATGATGTCAAGCTTGGGATATGAGAAAAGCTTGTCCAAGCTAGGACAATTGAAGAGGCCTTACACCAGGAGGGAATGTAGCTTCTCTTTGATTGCATCATAAAGACTTTTGCTAACAAATGCTCAAATTTCGATGCCATTCCAATCATGAGTCAACAAATAGGGTATGCACTTCTTAATCAGACTAATTTTGATTATGCATCTGCCGTGTTAGGCTATATTGGTGAAAGAATGAAGGAAGATGCAAATACCTCTTAAAATACCTCAATCTGTCAAACAGTTCTTAGTCAACACTATCCCAGACACTTACACAACCATACTCCCTGATGTAGCACCATCACAACTATCCACTACTCAACAACCACAGTCTACCTCACAACCACCAACATCAACACCTGTTGTCAGCACTTCACAGTCTAGACCCAAATCCAAAACCAAACCAACCTCTGGTACTTCTCAAAAGGTGCCGGTTGTAAAATTTGACACATCCTCCAGACCCAAAACCTCAAGAGCTAAATATGTTCCTCAATCTTCACCAAGGAGAAAGAGAAGGTTAATTCAAAGAGATGAATCAGATGAGGAAGAAAGGTCCAGGTTCCTGCATCAGAACCTGTGACAGAAGAAGCTAAAGAGTCAACTTTTCAGAAGGAGAAAACAGCTGAAGCTTCTGGCATTCAGAAAAGAAAGAGGTCTTCACATTCTGATACAGATCATGTCACCCCTCCATCTAGAAAATCAAAATTGAGGAAGACAAGAGCAGGTGTGCATCTTGCACGATCTCAATCTAAGGATGCTGAAGATGCTGAGGAAGGCGATCAGGAATCTCTGATCTCATCAAAACCTATTGTGATTGAAGCCCTGCCAGCAGCTGAAGAAGTTCTGATTCAGGAATCTGAAATTCCTGAAGTCCACAGATCAGAACCTGTACAAGAATCTGTGATTTCTCCACCTCACTCTCCAATCAAAGCTACATATGATGTTGAAGAACAAGAGACACGTCCTGAAATAGATATTCAAAATTTGAATATACCTACTGTTCTATATCTGGAAGCTCCAACTACAAAATAGCCAACTCCTGTTACTTCTCAAATTTTACATGCTGAGATACCAACAACACCAATTCTTGATCTTGGAACTGAAGATCAGAATTTAGACAAAGCTGATTCAGAGTCTCCTACAGCCATACACACCTTGGTGTTATCTGAAGATGAGGAGATTCTAGCAAGTTCTGGAGAGTCAGCTCCAGTAAACACTACAGTGCCTACATAAAAAGAGGCATTATTCCAGTTTGAGGAAGAGGCTACTCCAGTTCCATGGGAGGAAACCTTTAGAGGGGCTGAGTGGATACATAAATGGAATGATACTGATTTTATTCCCAGCCCACATGTTCTGACAGAACATGTCTCAAAAGATGATGAGTTACTGACAAGTTCTGACTTCAAGCATCAACTAAAGGTCACTGCTCTCAGTGCAAGAACTATACAAGGTCAACACTTCAAGACTCATGCAAAGGTTGATAAACTTCAGGAAACATCTGATAAGCTAGACATGATGCACAAACTAGACAAGAAGAGGTTTATCAGACCAATTCAAGAAAAAGTGGATGTTATTGAGCTTGTTCAAACTAAGCAGCAGGCCCAACTGGATGAGGTATTACAAAATCAAGTTGCTCAACAGACTCAGTTAAATGATATCCAATCTTCAGTGGAACTCCTTCTTTCTCTACTCCTAACACATGATGGCAAAAAGGGGGAGAATGTAGTTAAGTCCAAATGCTCACCAAGCCAAACACTGAAGAAAAAGGATGATCATGGGGATGAAGAGGGAAATTCTGAAAAGAATAGAGGTCAAAGTCAAGGGAAGCAGCTGAGCAGAATTCCAACTCAACAGACAAGTTCTCATCAGAGAATGTCTGGTAGCAAGAACTCTGATAGATCTGCTATGCAAGGGAAGAATAAGGAAGGAAAGAAACCAATATATCAGGATGTTCCTTTGTTGATCGCAAATGCTGATACTTCAAATACTGATGATCAAGTTCTGACAACTACTTCAGATGTGATAGTCCAAGCTGGAAACCAAGAGTCACAGAAGTTTTTGCAGACTTTAAAATTCAAAGGAAAGAAAGCAACATTCTTCTACAAAGATCCCAAAATTCAATCTATTGATGAAGAATTGGCCAATAGACTATTCCTTAAGGATAATCCAGGAGTGGATTTAGAGGAATTAAGAGAAGAAGAAGCTAAATTTGCTGCTGAGAAGAGCAAACCCAAGTTAAAAGATTTTGATGCTAAAAAGCCACCAAGGCTAAAAGAAAAGGGGATTGTGATAAGAGAAAGATCTGCTACAGAGATTTCTAGATCAAGGACTAGATCTCAAACTACTACTGATCCCAAAGACAAGGGAAAAGAAAAAGTTAGGGAGACAGTCAAGAAACAAAAGATGAAGATTCCTCAAATTCTGATGGATCCTGTGTGCAAGATGGTTCAAGTCTTTGATGATACTGTTGCTGAAGATGAAACAGTTGAAACTCTGAAGAGAAAGAGGATGATAGAAGAATCTAAGACAACCTCTAACATAGCTCAAGTTGTTCAGAGTGAAGAAGTTCAGAACTTAATAAATCCTGAAGATAATTCAGAACAGCAAGCTACAGATGAAACTGCAAATCCTGACCAATTTATCAAGACATCAACCTCTGACACTGCTCAAGTTGACATAGACATCTTAACATTAGAAGACAAGAAGAAGCTGCTATGGAACAAGTCTATTCCAGTTCAGCCTAAGACAAATCAGATGTTGAATCAACTTGCAACATTTGGGGTAAAAGCCAAGCAAACTAGAGACACTTCTGGATTAGGTTCCGACAGAGAGAAATTCCAGACTGGGATATATATATTGATAATAGAGATCCATTCATATTTACTGACAAGCCATTTGAAGAGATCACACAGAAGCACCTTGACAAAGTGTTTTCTGCTCAAGTAGTGATGGATACTCATGATGATTATGAAAAAAAAGAGAAATTGATCTTGTTTCTGATTGATGGAAGAACCTATAGCTTATCTTAATCTGATGTGCTGAAGAAATCTGTCAAAGAGCTCCAATATATTCATTATCTACTGGAGGTAAATTTTGATGTTACCAGGAAATGGTCAGAATATATTCTGAAGACAATAAGAGATTTACTCAGAATTTCTGGTGCAAGAATGACAGAGTATACTCCAATGATGACTGAGGATGATGGAAGAGAAATTCCTATGAGGAAGAATTCTGCTAAGGTAGAAGTAATTCCGAAAGGAAGATGCTTATGCTATAATGAAGATTCTACACATCCAAGGGTAATCAGACTGGGAGATGGACTTAAAAGAAATCCAATTTCTACACTCAGAGCTGCCATATATCAGATTGGTGATACTGAAGATGAAGAACTGCAGCAAGTCAAAGCTCAGTTACTTGAAGTTAAAAGAAATGCAGAGACCAAGCCGGTATCAGACTTTGTAAGGAATCATTATGGATTCAGGTTGATTTAGTGAATTTAGTAAAAGTTGCATGGACTGTAAGTTGTATTTAGTTATGCATATAAACTCTCATTACATTTATACTTAAATGTTTTTGACATCATCAAATCTATAAACTTGTATATTTTTATAATTTACAAGTTGGGAGAGATTGTTAGATATATTTGTGATGTCATGTTTAATCTGATTTGTTTAGTTTCAGAACTTATTATCAGAACTTAACTGGAAATCAGAACTTACTGAAGACAGGAAGTTATCAGAACTTAAGCCATCAGGACTTACATCAGAACTTAAGTGCGGATACACTTCAGGGATGAAAAGTGGATGATTTATAGGAGAGGATTTGGATTAAACAAAAGAAGATATGCTTGGAGAGTTATACAGCTAAAGGACTACAGTAGATAATCTCTGATTGATGTATTTTAGGAAACGGAACATATCATATAAATTAGGAGATATCTTGTAACTGTGTAGTATATAAACACAAATTAGGGTTTACCCTATATGTGTTATCATTCACGAGAATATTATTCATTGTAACCCTAGTAGCTCTTAGTGATATCATACATCACTGAGAGAGTAGATTAAACCTACTGTAACAGAGTTTGATATATTGAATAAACTTGTTTTCTGTTACATACTTGTGTTTATAATCAAATTGATTGTAGATACTATATTCAACCCCTTCTATAGTATCATTGAGGCCTACCATCCTCTTCCTATTTTCCTTTTCCTTCAAACTTTGTTCACTTCCAACTTTAATAGTCAAGGCTTTCTGTATTAAGGTGGCGTAATCTGCCAGCTCTAGTACTGCCACTCGGTTTTGGATCCTCTGTTTCAGACTAAGCTGAAACCTTCACGCTTTCTTCTCTTCGGTATTCACGAACTCAGGCACCAATCTTGACAGCTCAGTAAACTTGGCCTCATATTCTTCCATAGTCATATTATCTCGTTTCAACTCCAAAAACTTAATCTCCATCTAGGTCTCCATAAACCTAGGGAAATACTTGTCTAAGAACAGTCGGGTAAATCTATCCCATGGAATCACAACATCAGTCTCTAGATTTCATTTGGACTCCCACCACTAATTAGCTTCTCCTTTCAGTATGTAAGAACCGAAAATGGTCTTGTGTCGTCCTTCCACACTTAGTATCTCGAAGGACTTTTCTATCTCCTTGAGCCAGGCCCGTGCTTCAAAGGGGTCGGCACATCCTAGAAACTCTGGGGGTTTGAGGGATTTGAACGCCCTGAATTAAGTGGTTGTAGTCTGTTGGGCAGCATGCGGCTTTGGTGGAATGGGCTGTTGGTTCAGATTTGCTCTTAAAAGTTCCATAAACTCATTCATGGGGTTCCCTCCCATATGGGTATCCTCAGCCTCTTCTTCTACATATTCTTCCTCATCATATTCATTATAGTCTAGGTCCTCTTCACTTTCTTCATTCACTACAGGATCAGGTTCATTCTATTGTTGGTTAACAGATTCTGCAGGCTGTGCCCTGGTTCCTCTTCTACGGGGTGGCATCGTTCTGATAATAAAAATTTGTCAATTTAGTTGCAAAAATTTTACCATTGGATTAATTTATTAATATGTAAGCATGTCATTTATTATCTAGCATGTTTTTATCAAGTGAAATAATATGGAAATCAAGTTCTTAATAATTGCTAGATATATATACCATAAGGTCTCCCAATTATATCTTGGGGACAAAACAACTACCCGAGTTCATACATGGCCTGATTATAATACATTATTACTTATCCTGAATACTAAAATGCAAATACATAAACCGTGCACCCTGAAAGGCTAGGAACTCTATCTACTACTAGGTATCCTATCAAAATTAGTGACATGTCACCCAGCCTTCTTCAAGGTCCATAAATGGTCACTAGTCCCTCAGTCACTATCACTGCGCGTGAGGTCATGCACCCTCCTCATCGCTCCTGCCAACATCAGCTCTGCGTCAACTACCGAGATGTATCCTCCCACCACCGTCATCCTCATCTGAACCCGGGTACGGAGCTCGATCCTATCGATCTCCCTGTGGGCTATGGCCGGGGAAGCAGCTCTGAAGTCCGCTGGAAATCCTAGTCTGATGGCTCTCTCAGCTGTCAGCGCCTGTCGTAGCTCTATGATACAGGCGGATGCCGCGGTGAGCTCAGTGTTAAGCTGAGCCATTATCCAGTCGTGTACAATTACATATATGGTTGGCGGGAGTGGTAAAGGTGAGTCTGGGTCACTAGAGGATATGTCATAAGCCTCGTAGGTCTGCGCGTCCATCCCATCCTCCTCGTTATCATAGTATAGGGAGAGGGTACATCTCTACATCCCTCCATCCTAAGCCATCTCCCTAGGGCATCTAAACGTCATCAGCTATAGGGACAGGAAGGTCAGTCTCCTCCTCCGGGGCATCCTCAGTAGGGTCATCATCTGAGTCATCAATGGGTGGGTCCTCCGGCTCAGTAGTAGGGTTACGCTCAGGGGCCATAACACAATCAACAGGGTCAACCTCTCCCATAGGCTACACTAGTACCTGACACAATAGGCAAGATGTTACAAACTTATAGTCGGAATTCCCTTGAGGGTAAAACTGCCAAGACTACCCATGTAGCCTGACGACGAACTCGACTTGAGCTCTAATTGATTATTTATTATTCTTATGTCTACGTATTTTATGTCTTATCGATTACAAGATTTGATAACCTAAGGCTCTGATACCATTTCTGTGGCGCCCCAAAATCCGGGGTCAGGAATCTTGGAGGCCACGCCATCTTAATCACTATATACCACATACCTCGCATCACAATATATAAATACTCGGACTTTACGACCCCACATTTATCACACACACACACTTATAGGTTATTGTCTTGGAAATGAATTATTTGTTACTAGAGTAAATCAAACCACAAAGTGATAATTATTACAACCCAAAAGTAATTAAGTCTTACCGGGGAATAACCTTTAAGTAAAGCTAGTCCGTCGGCCAAATATTTGTTTATTATTTATTACCTTACATAAGCCATACTTGTAAATAAGCCGAACTAAAAACAACTGAAAACCAATCCAGATTATTCGGTCTACCTGTGGTACAACACCAAATAACCTATAGAACAGCTGACCGTTTCCTACCCGTTTCCTGGCTGTGAGTTTCATGATAGGCATCTTGATTCACTGTTGTGTTGTGTCAATTTAAGAAAACAAGTGTGAGCTATAATGTCCAGCATAATAATGTACAGTATGAAATGACTGTATGATAAACTCAAGTAAAAATATCATATATAATATTTATGTTTTATTCAAAAATAGTTTTCAGTGGTGATACACACCTTCTTTTGAAAACAATTTTTTAGTGGATTTATTATCCTGCAAATACCTTAATGGTAAACCCAACACTAAGCTCGGGTTATGGTATTGCATTACAATTCCAGTTGGAAAAATAGTAGGACGTTAATTGAAGCCGCCGCATACGATGATTAGTCGTACTACAGGAAAATAGTAACCTTTTCTACTAGTAGAAGGACGACACCTTTGTATCCCGGTTATCACCCTGGCCGCATTCGGGCTACTTGTCCCATTTTGGGTATACACATACTTCACAAGTTCCTGAGTACACAGAGTACCTTCTCCTACGGTACCTTTGGTAGTCCATCTAGAACACATGGTACTAGAGTCTATCCCTCCCTTGTCCTTTAAAAGAATGCTATCATATCTCGAGAACTCAAACCACATCGAAGTTCCCCCAAGCGTTTTGCTCGTTGATAGAAATAACTTATTTTATTAGCATATATATATATATTTATACGTACTTCCGAATTTTTCGCAGGAAATACTAAGGATGTGAGTTGACCATTTTCAACAGATAATTAAATTAGGGGAAGTTTCTTTTGAACCTATATTCAAAATATTTAAAATAAGTCCAGATAATATTCTTCGACGATCTGAAATTATTCAAATGATTTTTCGAAAATTAGAAAGTATTTTAAATCGGGTTTTATAATTTTTAATCATAAATAAATCATTTCATAAATAATAAATAATTAAATATTAATCGATAAATAATTAAACCTCGAATAGTTACACTTTAAAAGAATATCGAAATAATATTCCCCAAATTATTTATGTTTAAGTAATTTAGTAAACCTTAATATTTAATCGAGTCTAAAATAAATACTCATTGGAGAATATTTCTCCCATAATAAATGAATAGTTAATAAATATTTATTAATTAAACGATAAAGTATAGTTGAGGGAATACAATCTTTGGAAATCATTTTTAATAAAAGTTCGAGGTGTTTAATATTTCGTAAGTGGACGTTGAGTCCTATAAAATATATTACTATGGACTTTTAATCATCCTATCATATCACCAGAATGATTCCTGGGTTTTTATCTTAAAATCCCGACCGACTCTCGGTCTTATAATTATACGTCACGCTTATAGAGGAATTAAACATTTTACGATATATGCTTATCGTACAACATTGCTACATTATGTGAAAATTCAATTACTATATATCATGGCAAGCATGGTATTTATGCAATGATAATAAAACAATCCTTTCACAACACAACAGTAAATGGAGTTGGGATCGTAAACTTGCCTGGGTATATCGAGGTGAAGATGCTCTAGGTTCCGCTCGGAAATCTATAATCATAAACAAAATTCATTTTGTTAGGTCCCGTTCTAATTTATGACGACTCGCACTCACGTGCTACTTATTATGCACCCTCTCAACTTATATTACCTTTATTATCTCTTTAAATCCTTGTTCTTTATAACGGTCATTTCCTTTTTCGATGCATCTTAAGTCCGTTTTCATTTTCCTCGTCGGCTCCGCTTATGGATCCTACGGTCAAAATGTATTTGTACGAGATTGTTATGCGTCACAGAGTTCCGATGTCTATTGTATCGGATAGAGATCCGAGATTTAACACAAGATTTTGGCGACAATTTCATGATCATTTGGTAACTAAATTGAAAATGATCACGGCGTATCATCCGCAGACTGACGGACAAAGCGAAAGGACAATTCAAACGATCAAGGATATGTTGAGAACTTGTGCACTGGATTTCAAAGGAAATTGGGACGATCATCTGCCTTTGATTGAGTTTTCCTACAACAATTATCACACGTGTATTAGCATGCCTCCTTATGAAGCATTGTATGGAAGAAAATGCGGATCCCCTACATATTGGGATGAGGTTGGTGAGCGCAAACTAATTGGCCCAGAGCTAGTTCAACAAACGAAAGAGAAAGTGGAAGTGATTCATAAAAGGTTGATTGCTGCTCAAGATCGACAAATGAAATACGCGGATCAAGATCAGAAGGATATGCAATTTGAGCCTGGAGATAAAGTGTTGTTAAAGATATCTCCGTGGAAAGGTTTATCCAGATTCGGGAAGAAATGAAACTTGAGTCCTAGGTATATTGGACCTTTCGAAGTGCTAAGACAAGTCGGAAAAGTGGCTTATGAGTTAGCGTTACCTCCGCAGATGCAACATCTTCATAAAGTGTTTCACGTTTCTCTTCTAAAGAAATATAATACCGATGTAATCCATGTGATCGAATTAGAACTAGTAGAAATATAACAAGATTTGTCTTATATGGAACAACTAGTTCGAATCTTAGATCGTAAAGAAAAAGTACTTAAAAATAAAGTTGTACCTCTAGTTAGAGTGTTGTGGAGAAATCCTAAAGTAGAAAAGGCAACCTGGGAATTAGAGAGCGAAATGCAAGAAAATTATCTCCATCAATTTGCTTAGACTAGATTCTGGGGACATAATCCTTTTAAGGGGGTATATTGTAGCGACTAGGAATTTAACAACGTGATTAAGTGAATAAAGTATACTTTTGTGTTGTAATTCTAAATTATATGAATAAAGTGTGAATATATGAATTATGTGTTATTATGTGAAGAGGAAATGTTTAAATGAATATTATATTCCAGTTTGATGTGTCGGTTGATATAAAAGAGAATGATTGTGAAGCGTAAGTGGAAACGCTCAGCGTTGGGCCGTTAGACAGGACGCGACCCGTTACCCGAAAAGTGAATATGAGTAAAAAGGGGAAGTTTTTATGATAGAATGTGTTACGATATGAGTCGTGATATGTGAATACGTGCTATTTCTTGAAAATATGCTTGATTACGTGCTCTGGTTATTTTTAAATGATTTTAAGGGATTTATTTGATTTAAAATATGGTTTATTGAACATTTAAAGATTGTTATAAAATTATCCGAGTATGGTCAGGATATGAAATTTGTTTTGTTATCTTCAAAATAGTCCTAGAGACTTTCTAAAAATGAGAGATGAAATTATTTGGTGATCGATTTATTTTAAAATGATTTTATCGAGTTATAATTCTATTTTTTAGCGCAATCTTGTAAAATCCGTATTAAATAAACTGTACGCTCAAAAATTCTTTTAAAAAATATGTCTAGAAAGCTAATTTCGAGATCTTTGTTCTAAAATTATTATTCATTTTATTCCCATCTTTTTTGAGAGAGTTATTCATTATTTAAATTCATTTTTAGATTGAGAATAAAAAGAAGATTCTAGAGTTGGGTTGACAAAAGACCAAAACGCCCCTGCCATTTTGGCTATAAAAACCCACCCCCTCCCTCTTTTTCTTCTCTCCACCCAGCCACTCTTTCTTTATTTCTTTCTTTCTTTCCTCTTTTCCTTCTCACTCTTCTCTCTCTTTTCTCTCTTTTCTCTCTCCGCTCTCTCCTTCTCTCGGCTTTCTCCTTCTCTCCCTTTATCTCTCTTGCATGCAACATCAAAACTTAGTCCAAATTCAAAGATCTTGCTACCTATAATCATCTTTTTCAATATTCTACTTATATACCATTTGCATTTAAGTATTTAATCTAGTTTCAAAATCAACTTCTCTTGATTATATATAAGAAAAGTTCAGTTTCTTACTGAGTGTATGCTCATAGGAGAAGTGTGGTGTGCTATATGTTATGTTTTCTTTGGTTTTGACTTGGTGTAGTTCGAATTCTTGGAAAAATAAAATGGGGTTTCGATTTCCAAATGAGTTTTGATTGATGATCCATGATTTACTTGCTTATATTTAGTATTGAGTTTGGTATGGACTATAAAATCTTATTTTTAAGAAAATTCTTTGCATGCATAAAAGATTTTGTGAATTCAGGTTGTAACTTGGTTTGATATTGAGTAGAATGATTAAATAATGGATGTTGGCAAGATAAATATGTGTGTTAAAGGTTGCATGTCAAAAATGGTGGGTGCATGTCTGTGTATTTGAAAAACCCGAATGGGTTTTGTAATTAAAAGGGGAATAAATTGATTTTTATGGCTTGCATGCTAGTTGTTTTTAGTTATTGTTTATAATAAAAATGATTACTTGATTTTATGAATGAAATTCTCGGTTTAAATGATTTTTAGTATGAATGATAGCGTTAGACTAGTTGTATGTGATTTTAGATGGCTTTGTGCAATGATTGGGTTCGAATTTTTGTGAATTAAAAGGAGAAGAATGGTTGTCTGCATAGTTTGATTATGGTTTAAGTATTTAAAGAATCTTTTGATTTGATTAAATGGTTTTTAGTTCGAATTTTTACTATTTAAAAAGGGGTTTTTGATTTTGATTTAAGTTTACAAAATATTTTGGTTTGAGGATTTATGGCTTGCATCCGAGTATGGTCAGGACATGAAATTTGTTTTGTTATCTTCAAAATAGTCCTAGAGACTTTCTAAAAATGATAGATGAAATTATTTGGTGATCAATTTATTTTAAAATGATTTTATCGAGTTATAATTCTATTTTTAGCGTAATCTTGTAAAATCTGTATTAAATCAATTGTACGCTCAAAAATTCTTATAAAAATATGTCTAGAAAGCTAATTTCGAGATCTTTGTTCTAAAATTATTATTCATTTTATTCCCATCTTTTTTGAGAGAGTTATTCATTATTTAAATTCATTTTTAGATGGAGAATAAAAAGAAGATTCTAGAGTTGGGTTGGCGAAAGACCAAAACGCCCCTGCCATTTTGGCTATAAAAACCCACCCCTCCCTCTTTTTCTTCTCTCCACCCAGCTACTCTTTCTTTATTTCTTTCTTTCTTTCCTCTTTTCCTTCTCTCTCTTCTCTCTCTTTTCTCTCTTTTCTCTCTCGGCTCTCTCCTTCTCTCCCTTTATCTCTCTTGCATGCAACATCAAAACTTAGTCCAAATTCAAAGATCTTGCTACCTATAATCATCTTTTTCAATATTCTACTTATATGCCATTTGCATTTAAGTATTTAATCTAGTTTCAAAATCAACTTCTCTTGATTATATATAAGAAAAGCTCAATTTCTTACTGAGTGTATGCTCATAGGAGAAGTATAGTGTGCTATATGTTATGTTTTCTTTGGTTTTGACTTGGTGTAGTTCGAATTCTTGGAAACATAAAATGGGGTTTCGATTTCCAAATGAGTTTTGATTGATGATCCATGATTTACTTGCTTATATTTAGTATTGAGTTTGGTATGGACTATAAAATCTTATTTTTAAGAAAATTCTTTGCATGCATAAAAGATTTTGTGAATTCAGGTTGTAACTTGGTTTGATATTGAGTAGAATGATTAAATAATGGATGTTGGCAAGATAAATATGTGTGTTAAAGGTTGCATGTCAAAAATGGTGGGTGCATGTCTGTGTATTTGAAAAACCCGAATGGGTTTTGTAATTAAAAGGGGAATAAATTGATTTTTATGGCTTGCATGCTAGTTGTTTTTAGTTATTGTTTATAATCAAAATGATTACTTGATTTTATGAATGAAATTCTCGGTTTAAATGATTTTTAGTATGAATGATAGCGTTAGACTAGTTGTATGTGATTTTGGATGGCTTTGTGCTATGATTGGGTTCGAATTTTTGTGAATTAAAAGGAGAAGAATGGTTGTTTGCATAGTTTGATTATGGTTTAAGTATTTAAAGAATCTTTTGATTTGATTAAATGGTTTTTAGTTCGAATTTTTACTATTTAAAAAGGGGGTTTTGATTTTGATTTAAGTTTACAAAATATTTTGGTTTGAGGATTTATGGCTTGCATCCGAGTATGGTCAGGACATGAAATTTGTTTTGTTATCTTCAAAATAGTCCTAGAGACTTTCTACAAATGATAGATGAAATTATTTGGTGATCGATTTATTTTAAAATAATTTTATCGAGTTATAATTCTATTTTTTAGCGCAATCTTGTAAAATCCGTATTAAATAAACTGTACGCTCAAAAATTCTTTTAAAAAATATGTCTAGAAAGCTAATTTCGAGATCTTTGTTCTAAAATTATTATTCATTTTATTCCCATCTTTTTTGGGAGAGTTATTCATTATTTAAATTTATTTTTAGATTGAGAATAAAAAGAAGATTCTAGAGTTGGGTTGGCGAAAGACCAAAACGCCCCTGCCATTTTGGCTATAAAAACCCACCCCTCCCTCTTTTTCTTCTCTCCACCGAGCCACTCTTTCTTTATTTCTTTCTTTCCTCTTTTCCTTCTCTCTCTTCTTTCTCTTTTCTCTCTTTTCTCTCTCGGCCCTCTCCTTCTCTCGGCTTTCTCCTTCTCTCCCTTTATCTCTCTTGCATGCAACATCAAAACTTAGTCCAAATTCAAAGATCTTGCTACCTATAATCATCTTTTTCAATATTCTACTTATATACCATTTGCATTTAAGTATTTAATCTAGTTTCAAAATCAACTTCTCTTGATTATATATAAGAAAAGCTCAATTTCTTACTGAGTGTATGCTCATAGGAGAAGTGTAGTGTGCTATATGTTATGTTTTCTTTGGTTTTGACTTGGTGTAGTTCGAATTCTTGGAAAAATAAAATGGGGTTTCGATTTCCAAATGAGTTTTGATTGATGATCCATGATTTACTTGCTTATATTTAGTATTGAGTTTGGTATGGACTATAAAATCTTATTTTTAAGAAAATTCTTTGCATCCATAAAAGATTTTGTGAATTCAGGTTGTAACTTGGTTTGATATTGAGTAGAATGATTAAATAATGGATGTTGGCAAGATAAATATGTGTGTTAAAGGTTGCATGTCAAAAATGGTGGGTGCATGTCTGTGTATTTGAAAAACCCGAATGGGTTTTGTAATTAAAAGGGGAATAAATTGATTTTTATGGCTTGCATGCTAGTTGTTTTTTGTTATTGTTTATAATCAAAATGATTACTTGATTTTATGAATGAAATTCTCGGTTTAAATGATTTTTAGTATGAATGATAGGGTTAGACTAGTTGTATGTGATTTTGGATGGCTTTGTGCTATGATTGGGTTCGAATTTTTGTGAATTGAAAGGAGAAGAATGGTTGTTTGCATAGTTTGATTATGGTTTAAGTATTTAAAGTTCTTTTGATTTGATTAAATGGTTTTTAGTTCGAATTTTTACTATTTAAAAAGGGGGTTTTGATTTTGATTTAAGTTTACAAAATATTTTGGTTTGAGGATTTATGGCTTGCATCCGAGTATGGTCAGGACAAGAAATTTGTTTTGTTATCTTCAAAATAGTCCTAGAGACTTTCTAAAAATGATAGATGAAATTATTTGGTGATCGATTTATTTTAAAATAATTTTATCGAGTTATAATTCTATTTTTTAGCGCAATCTTGTAAAATCCGTATTAAATAAACTGTACGCTCAAAAATTCTTTTAAAAAATATGTCTAGAAAGCGAATTTCGAGATCTTTGTTCTAAAATTATTATTCATTTTATTCCCATCTTTTTTGAGAGAGTTATTCATTATTTAAATTCATTTTTAGATTGAGAATAAAAAGAAGATTCTAGAGTTGGGTTGGCGAAAGACCAAAACGCCCCTGCCATTTTGGCTATAAAAACCCACCCCCTCCCTCTTTTTCTTCTCTCCACCCAGCCACTCTTTCTTTATTTCTTTCTTTCTTTCCTCTTTTCCTTCTCTCTCTTCTCTCTCTTTTCTCTCTTTTCTCTCTCTTTTCTCTCCTTCTCTCGGCTTTCTCCTTCTCTCCCTTTATCTCTCTTGCATGCAACATCAAAACTTAGTCCAAATTCAAAGATCTTGCTACCTATAATCATCTTTTTCAATATTCTACTTATATACCATTTGCATTTAAGTATTTAATCTAGTTTCAAAATCAACTTCTCTTGATTATATATAAGAAAAGCTCAATTTCTTACTGAGTGTATGCTCATAGGAGAAGTGTAGTGTGCTATATGTTATGTTTTCTTTGGTTTTGACTTGGTGTAGTTCGAATTCTTGGAAAAATAAAATGGGGTTTCGATTTTCAAATGAGTTTTGATTGATGATCCATGATTTACTTGCTTATATTTAGTATTGAGTTTGGTATGGACTATAAAATCTTATTTTTAAGAAAATTCTTTGCATGCATAAAAGATTTTGTGAATTCAGGTTGTAACTTGGTTTGATATTGAGTAGAATGATTAAATAATGGATGTTGGCAAGATAAATATGTGTGTTAAAGGTTGCATATCAAAAATGGTGGGTGCATGTTTGTGTATTTGAAAAACCCGAATGGGTTTTGTAATTAGAAGGGGAATAAATTGATTTTTATGGCTTGCATGCTAGTTGTTTTTAGTTATTGTTTATAATCAAAATGATTATTTGATTTTATGAATGAAATTCTCGGTTTAAATGATTTTTAGTATGAATGATAACTTTAGACTAGTTGTATGTGATTTTGGATGGCTTTGTGCTATGATTGGGTTCGAATTTTTGTGAATTAAAAGGAGAAGAATGGTTGTTTGCATAGTTTGATTATGGTTTAAGTATTTAAAGAATCTTTTGATTTGATTAAATGGTTTTTAGTTCGAATTTTTACTATTTAAAAAGGGGGTTTTGATTTTGATTTAAGTTTACAAAATATTTTGGTTTGAGGATTTATGGCATGCATCCGAGTATGGTCAGGACATGAAATTTGTTTTGTTATCTACAAAATAGTCCTAGAGACTTTCTAAAAATGATAGATGAAATTATTTGGTGATCGATTTATTTTAAAATGATTTTATCGAGTTATAATTCTATTTTTTAGCACAATCTTGTAAAATCCGTATTAAATAAACTGTACGCTCAAAAATTCTTTTAAAAAATATGTCTAGAAAGCTAATTTCCAGATCTTTGTTCTAAAATTATTATTCATTTTATTCCCATCTTTTTTGAGAGAGTTATTCATTATTTAAATTCATTTTTAGATTGTGAATAAAAAGAAGATTCTAGAGTTGGGTTGGCAAAAGACCAAAACGCCCCTGCCATTTTGGCTATAAAAACCCACCCCCTCCCTCTTTTTCTTCTCTCCACCCAGCCACTCTTTCTTTATTTCTTTCTTTCTTTCCTCTTTTCCTTCTCTCTCTTCTCTCTCTTTTCTCTCTTTTCTCTCTCGTCTCTCTCCTTCTCTCGGCTTTCTCCTTCTCTCCATTTATCTCTCTTGCATGCAATATCAAAACTTAGTCCAAATTCAAAGATCTTGCTACCTATAATCATCTTTTTCAATATTCTACTTATATACCATTTGCATTTAAGTATTTAATCTAGTTTCAAAATCAACTTCTCTTGATTATATATAAGAAAAGCTCAATTTCTTACTGAGTGTATGCTCATAGGAGAAGTGTAGTGTGCTATATGTTATGTTTTCTTTGGTTTTGACTTGGTGTAGTTCGAATTCTTGGAAAAATAAAATGGGGTTTCGATTTCCAAATGAGTTTTGATTGATGATCCATGATTTACTTGCTTATATTTAGTATTGAGTTTGGTATGGACTATAAAATCTTATTTTTAAGAAAATTCTTTGCATGCATAAAAGATTTTGTGAATTAAGGTTGTAACTTGGTTTGATATTGAGTAGAATGATTAAATAATGGATGTTGGCAAGATAAATATGTGTGTTAAAGGTTGCATGTCAAAAATGGTGGGTGCATGTCTGTGTATTTGAAAAACCCGAATGGGTTTTGTAATTAAAAGGGGAATAAATTGATTTTTATGGCTTGCATGCTAGTTGTTTTTTGTTATTGTTTATAATCAAAATGATTACTTGATTTTATGAATGAAATTCTCGGTTTAAATGATTTTTAGTATGAATGATAGGGTTAGACTAGTTGTATATGATTTTGGATGGCTTTGTGCTATGATTGGGTTCGAATTTTTATGAATTAAAAGGAGAATAATGGTTGTTTGCATAGTTCGATTATGGTTTAAGTATTTAAAGTTCTTTTGATTTTATTAAATGGTTTTTAGTTCGAATTTTTACTATTTAAAAAGGGGGTTTTGATTTTGATTTAAGTTTACAAAATATTTTGGTTTGAGGATTTATGGCTTGCATCCGAGTATGGTCAGGACAAGAAATTTGTTTTGTTATCTTCAAAATAGTCCTAGAGACTTTCTAAAAATGATAGATGAAATTATTTGGTGATCGATTTATTTTAAAATAATTTTATCGAGTTATAATTCTATTTTTTAGCGCAATCTTGTAAAATCCGTATTAAATAAACTGTACGCTCAAAAATTCTTTTAAAAAATATGTCTAGAAAGCGAATTTCGAGATCTTTGTTCTAAAATTATTATTCATTTTATTCCCATCTTTTTTGAGAGAGTTATTCATTATTTAAATTCATTTTTAGATTGAGAATAAAAAGAAGATTCTAGAGTTGGGTTGGCGAAAGACCAAAACGCCCCTGCCATTTTGGCTATAAAAACCCACCCCCTCCCTCTTTTTCTTCTCTCCACCCAGCCACTCTTTCTTTATTTCTTTCTTTCTTTCCTCTTTTCCTTCTCTCTCTTCTCTCTCTTTTCTCTCTTTCTCTCTCTTTTCTCTCCTTCTCTCGGCTTTCTCCTTCTCTCCCTTTATCTCTCTTGCATGCAACATCAAAACTTAGTCCAAATTCAAAGATCTTGCTACCTATAATCATCTTTTTCAATATTCTACTTATATACCATTTGCATTTAAGTATTTAATCTAGTTTCAAAATCAACTTCTCTTGATTATATATAAGAAAAGCTCAATTTCTTACTGAGTGTATGCTCATAGGAGAAGTGTAGTGTGCTATATGTTATGTTTTCTTTGGTTTTGACTTGGTGTAGTTCGAATTCTTGGAAAAATAAAATGGGGTTTCGATTTCCAAATGAGTTTTGATTGATGATCCATGATTTACTTGCTTATATTTAGTATTGAGTTTGGTATGGACTATAAAATCTTATTTTTAAGAAAATTCTTTGCATGCATAAAAGATTTTGTGAATTCAGGTTGTAACTTGGTTTGATATTGAGTAGAATGATTAAATAATGGATGTTGGCAAGATAAATATGTGTGTTAAAGGTTGCATGTCAAAAATGGTGGGTGCATGTCTGTGTATTTGAAAAACCCGAATGGGTTTTGTAATTAAAAGGGGAATAAATTGATTTTTATGGCTTGC